>NC_091989.1:188935669-189065669 GCF_044704955.1 Pristiophorus japonicus
AGACAGAGAGAGACACTGACAGAGAGAGAGACTGACAGAGACAGAGAGAGACACTGACAGAGAGAGAGACTGACAGAGACAGAGAGAGAGACACTGACAGAGAGAGAGAGAGAGACACTGACAGAGACAGAGAGAGAGACACTGACAGAGAGAGAGAGAGAGACACTGACAGAGACAGAGAGAGAGACACTGACAGAGAGAGAGAGAGAGAGAGAGACATTGGGAGGGGGCTCTGTCCCAGCACGCTGTTGGAGGGCTCCCAGTGATGCAGTCGGTGAGTAGAAACTTAATTTTTTATTTATTGATTGATTTTTTATTATTTTTTTTATTTGTGATTTTTATTTGATTGATTTATTGGTTGATTTATTGATTTATTTTTCATTTATTATTGATGATGGCTCTTTAATTGTAAAAGTGAATTGTTTAATGTTTGTAAACTTCCCTTCCCTCCTGCCCAATCTCTCGTTCCCTACGCCTGATTTATAAGTGTAGGCAAGGTTTTTCTGACCGTACAAAAATCTGCACTTACTCCATTCTAAGTTAGTTTGGAGTAAGTTTTCGCTGCCCAAACTTGCAAAACAGGTGTAAGTGGCTGGACACGCCCCCTTTTGAAAAGAAATCTGTTCTAAAATGAAACTGTTCGAACTGACTGGAACTGGAGCAATCTAAATGCCTATTTCTAAGATACTCCATTCTAAACTAGTTGCTCCAAAAAAAAAGGAGCAACTCAGGCCGAAACTTGAGCCCAAAGGGCGGTTGAAGTTTGGAACTCTCTTCTGCAACTGACGATTGATGCTAGATCAATTGTTAATTTTAAATCTGCGATTGCTAGATTTCTGTTAACCAAAGGTATTAAGGGGTATGGTGCAAAGGCGGGAATATAGAGTTAGCCACGATCTCACTGAATGGCGGAACAGGCTCAAGGGCGTCCTATATTCCGAAGTTCCGAGCTACCCCCACCCACCCTTCTTCGGCCCCCACCCCAGTCATGTCATCTCCTGGGAGGGGCAAAGAAATAACTCAAGCTTAACACAGGACCAATATGAGAAAAATAAACCTGGAAAATTCATTTTGGTCAGCTTCAGGTGGGCGGAACCAGTGTAGGAGTTGACATGGAACAAGCGTGCATTAAGTGTTAATCCATTTACCTTCTATATGATGCAATCTCTGCCCCAGCCAAGATCCTAGAATAAAACAATATAAATAATGATTCCCAACCTGTGGTGAATTACCTCATTTTTCCTCGGGTGACATCGTCGAACTGCAGAGAAATAAAGAAAGACTTGCATTTTATTTCACGACCACTGGATGTCCCAAAGCGCTTTACAGCCAATGAAGTACTTTTAGAGTGTAGTCACTGTTGTAATGTGGGAAACGCAGCAGCCAATTTGCGCACAGCAAGCTCCCACAAACAGCAATGTGATAATGACCAGATAATCTGTTTCAGTGATGTGGGTTGAGACGTAAATATTGGCCCCAGGACACCGGGGAGAACTCCCCTGCTCTTCTTCAAAATAGTGCCATGGGATCTTTCACGTCCACCTGAGAGAGCAGAGGAGGCCTCGGTTTAACGTCTCATCCGAACAAGAGAGGGAAATAATAGTTTGCTGGTATCCCTGCTTCTGTTCCGGTGAGTCCACATCTCGAGAACAGGAGGCTGTTGGAGCCTAGAAATTGGGGAAGGGTTTCCAGGACGAAACCATCGGCAAAGGCAAACTGCCACGCAACAACTGATGTGCAAGGGGACCGCGAGGGATTGGCCCTCCTGCGTCAGTAGGCCACCAATCGTGGCCCAAGAGGCAATGTGCATCGGTCACAAAGAGGATGAAAGGAGCAAGGGGGAGGAGCATGGAGGCGGGGTGGGCCATTGCCCTTTGTGTGAGACAGTTCCCGATTCCCATGTCACTTTGTGTGGGAGAGTTCCCGATTCCCACTGCCCTGTGTGTGTGTGAGAGAGTTCCCGATTCCCACTGCCCTGTGTGTGTGTGAGAGAGTTCCCGATTCCCACTGCCCTGTGTGTGTGTGAGAGAGTTCCCGATTCCCACTGCCCTGTGTGTGTGTGAGAGAGTTCCCGATTCCCACTGCCCTGTGTGTGAGAGAGTTCCCGATTCCCACTGCCCTTTGTGTGAGAGAGTTCCTGATTCCCACTGCCCTTTGTGTGAGAGAGTTCCTGATTCCCACTGCCCTTTGTGTGAGAGAGTTAGATTCCCACTGCCCTTTGTGTGAGAGAGTTAGATTCCCACTGCCCTTTGTGTGAGAGAGTTAGATTCCCACTGCCCTGTGTGTGAGAGTTAGATTCCCACTGCCCTGTGTGTGAGAGAGTTCCCGATTCCCACTGCCCTGTGTATGTGTGAGAGAGTTCCCGATTCCCACTGCCCTGTGTGTGTGTGAGAGAGTTCCCGATTCCCACTGCCCTTTGTGTGAGAGAGTTCCTGATTCCCACTGCCCTTTGTGTGAGAGAGTTAGATTCCCACTGCCCTGTGTGTGAGAGAGTTAGATTCCCACTGCCCTTTGTGTGAGAGAGTTAGATTCCCACTGCCCTTTGTGTGAGAGAGTTAGATTCCCACTGCCCTGTGTGTGAGAGAGTTCCCGATTCCCACTGCCCTGTGTATGTGTGAGAGAGTTCCCGATTCCCACTGCCCTGTGTGTGTGTGAGAGAGTTCCCGATTCCCACTGCCCTTTGTGTGAGAGAGTTCCTGATTCCCACTGCCCTTTGTGTGAGAGAGTTAGATTCCCACTGCCCTGTGTGTGAGAGAGTTAGATTCCCACTGCCCTTTGTGTGAGAGAGTTAGATTCCCACTGCCCTGTGTGTGAGAGTTAGATTCCCACTGCCCTGTGTGTGTGTGAGAGAGTTCCCGATTCCCACTGCCCTGTGTGTGAGAGAGTTCCCGATTCCCACTGCCCTTTGTGTGAGTGAGTTAGATTCCCACTGCCCTTTGTGTGAGAGAGTTAGATTCCCACTGCCCTGTGTGTGAGAGAGTTAGATTCCCACTGCCCTGTGTGTGAGAGAGTTAGATTCCCACTGCCCTGTGTGTGAGAGAGTTAGATTCCCACTGTCCTGTGTGTGAGAGAGTTAGATTCCCACTGCCCTGTGTGTGAGAGAGTTAGATTCCCACTGCCCTGTGTGTGAGAGAGTTCCCGATTCCCACTGCCCTTTGTGTGAGAGAGTTCCCGATTCCCACTGCCCTTTGTGTGAGAGAGTTCCTGATTCCCACTGCCCTGTGTGTGAGAGAGTTCCCGATTCCCGCGTCCCTGTGTGTGAGGAAGTGCTTCCTATCACCCCTGAACGGCCTGGCTCTAAATGTAAGCTTGAGCCCCCTTGTTCTGGACTCCCCCCACCAGTGGACACAGTTTGTCTCGATCTACCCTGCCAACTCCTTTAATCATCAATCGGTTTGCCGTCTCTGCTCATGAGTAAAATTATCTCAGTACATTCAGTGTGGTCAGACGCCAGCTAATTTGGTGAAGGGGCCTGAGATAGGAGTTAGGTCCCCTGAGCTACAGTGCACCAGCTCCCATGGTGGCCAATATGGCATGTGGACCTACCCTAACCATATCCTGGCATGCCGTGCCATATATTGGATCCTTCAGTGGCGTTTTTGGCCTGAAAATGTGCACAGCACGATCCAATTTCTAGGCCCAGAACAGGACCTTGGCCCCACCTTGAGCTCGCGAGGTCAGAAGTGGAGTGAAAAGATTGGAGCAGGAAGACCACGTGAAATGGAGGTTGCACCAAGTGAAGATGGAATTGAGCAGAACACGACGGATCTCAATGGTTAATGAAACGAGGGGAAAAGGACGCAGTGATCTTGAGACTTTTTTCTCTTGTGCTTCTTATTAAGAACAAACCTCACGTCCGACAATGAAAAAAGAGCTGAATCTGGAAACGAG
Source organism: Pristiophorus japonicus (assembly GCF_044704955.1). Taxonomy (NCBI): domain Eukaryota; kingdom Metazoa; phylum Chordata; class Chondrichthyes; family Pristiophoridae; genus Pristiophorus; species Pristiophorus japonicus. The sequence continues at coordinate 188,939,561 of NC_091989.1, forward strand.
GAGGAATCAGTCAAAGCAAATCCGATTTGAAAATCATTCACATATTTTGACCTTGAAACTCCACCACACTCCCGATGTACTTGTGCCGCAGGAATACTTCACAGGGACGGGAGATTATGCTGGAATGGCGATGCACCGGTTCTGGGCCCAAGTCCAAAGACCATCCACAATCATAGAAGAAAGAAAGACTTGCATTTTTATAGCACCTTTCACGACTACCGGATGTTTCAAAGCACTTTACAGCCAATGAAGTACTTTTTGGAGTGTAGTCACTGTTGTAATGTGGGAAACGCGGCAGCCAATTTGCGCACAGCAAGCTCCCACACACAGCAATGTGATAATGACCCAGATAATCTGTTTTAGTGATGTTGATTGAGGGATAAATATTGGCCCAGGACACCGGGGATAACTCCCCTGCTCTTCTTCAAAATAGTGCCATGGGATCTTTTACATCCACCTGAGAGAGCAGACGGGGCCTCAGTTTAACCGAAAGACAGCACCTCTGACAATGCAGCACTCCCTCTGTACTGCCCTTCCGACAGTGTGGCACTCCCTCAGTACTGCCCCTCTGACAGTGCAGCACTCCCTCAGCACTGCCCCTCCGACAGTGTGGTACTCCCTGAGTACTGCCCCTCCGACAGTGCAGCATTCCCTCAGCACTGCCCCTCTGACAGTGCAGCACTCCCTCAGCACTGCCCCTCTGACAGTGCGGCACTCCCTCAGTACTGCCTCTCTGACAGTGTGGCAGTCCCTCAGCACTGTCCCTCCATCAGTGTGGCACTCCCTCAGTACTGCCCCTCTGACAGTGCAGCACTCCCTCGGCACTGCCCCTCTGACAGTGCGGCACTCCCTCAGTACTGCCTCTCTGACAGTGTGGCACTCCCTCAATACTGCCTCTCTGACAGTGTGGCACTCCCTCAGTACTGCCTCTCTGACAGTGTGGCACTCCCTCAGTACTGCCTCTCTGACAGTGTGGCACTCCCTCAGTACTGCCTCTCTGACAGTGTGGCACTCCCTCAGTACTGCCTCTCTGACAGTGTGGCACTCTCTCAGCACTGTCCCTCCGACAGTGTGGCACTCCCTCAGCACTGCCCCTCCAACAGTGCAGCACTCCCTCAGCACTGCCCCTCCGACAGTGCGGCACTCCCTCAGTACTGCACTCACTGGGAGTGTCAGCCTAGATTTTTGTGCTCAAGTCCCTGGAGTGGGATTTGAACCCACAACCTTCTGACTTAGAGGCGAGAGTGCTGCCCACTGAACTGCAGCTGACACTCTGTGTCACTGCCCCAAGCACGGTGATCGACATAAGAGGCGATGGGCAAGGGACACCTTAAGCTCTTCCATGCCTGGTCTTCCCTGGGTCCCAATGTACCGTTGGCGAAGGTGCAAAGGGGGTTGTTGGGGCATATTAATATGGTCTCCGAAAGGGGAGCCCTGTAGCTATACCCTTCCCCACCCCCTCCCAACCCGCAAACGGCAACCTGCACTCAATGTTCCCACCTTCCTGGTATGGTGGACACCCCAGAGGAGGCTGAAAAGTCTGGCTCTCATTTTTAGACTAAGTCCCCTTGTCCGTGACTCCCCAACCAGTGGGAATAGTCTCTCTCTATCCACCCGATCTGGTCCCCTTAATATCCCGAAAACCTCAATCAAATCATCCCTTAACCTTCTCAATTCCATCGAATACAACCCTCATTTGTGTAATCGCGCCTTGCAATTTAACCCCTGGAGTCGGCATATCATTTCACGATCTTCACACCTGCAGATTTCTCTCGTCTCTGGACTTTCTACTGCAAGACCTCACTGAGAGTGGGATCACGTTAATCAAGCTTTGTAATCTTTTATCGTGCTGGCGTTGGCTGTCAGAAGACCAACAGATTTCTATCCTGGCTGGTGCCTCCCATTCTTCAGCATTTCTTGTTGTGAATTTCACTGCTGTGTGAGTCTCGGGGGTTAATTGGGGTTCATGAAGACCATTTCTCACGTAAGGCTATTCTCCACCGACTCATGTTCAACAATTACCAAGTGGAGCTGATAAACTTCAGAATTGTTATTACTTTGGAATAGATACTGTGAAGCTATGTAGCGTACAGGAGAACGATTGCCAATCCTCACACTACCAGAAAACCCCTGTCAGGGCACTCTCGAACAAGTATGGGTATTGTAGTGTCTGCACCTGCGAGTATACTCACGGGTTTGTAGAGCTGTTGCATCGTGAGTGGCTTAGCCAGTCGCGTGATGCTCACAAGACATATAAGATAATGAGGGGGCTGGACAAGGTGGATGCAAGGAGGATATTTCCACTCACAGGGGAAACTAAAACTAGGGGACATAGTCTCAGAATAAGGAGCTTCCCATTTAAAACTGAGATGAGGAGAAATTTCTTCTCTCAGAGGGTTATAAATCTGTGGAATTCTCCGCCCCAGAGAGCTGTGGAGGCTGGGACATTGAATATATTTAAGGCGGAGATAGACAGATTTTTAAGCAATAAGGGAATAAAGGGTTATCGGGAGTGGGCGGGGAAGTGGAGCTGAGTCCATGATCAGATCAGCCATGATCAGCTATGATCTTATTAAATGTCGGAGCAGGCTCGAGGGGCCAAATGGCTAACTCCTGCTCCTATTTCTTATGTTCTTAAGGCTCAATAAAACCCCCGTCAGTTGGGTCTAGTTCATCCACGATGAGGTATGCAGTTGTGAGCCTAGTGGATGAACCGGTAATGTGTATGAATTCGTAAGCAAAGAACCCATGAAGCAAAGATACTGCAGGTATGTTTGCTGAAATTTAATATCGATTGACACAAAATTCTGAGTTATACACCAACAATTTTCTGATATGCTTTGGTTGGTTTGAATGTCCCATGGCAGTACTGAGGCACCTCACAAGATTTAACCTCACATTTTACGTTTATTTGCTGATTTATTCTAACTTCTATATAACCATACATCTTCATAAACTTCACTGAATTGTTTTAGCCTGATCAGAGGGGTGGGTCTGCATGGTGCTGTCCAATCAATTCAGAGGGATTTGGGGGATGCGTTGGGGCAGCTTATGTCCTTTCGGATGATTCCGATGTTGTCCGATCTTCATCTTCTTTCCCCTCTCTCACGCTCCAAACTATTACAACAACTTGAATTTATATTGCAACGCACTCCTGGCTGGCCTCCTACATTCTACCTGACGTAAACTAGAGGTGAACCAAAACTCGGCTGTCCCATGTTCTAACTTGCACCGAGTCCCGCTCACCCTTCACCCCCTGTGCCCCGTGTCCTAACTCGCACCCAGTCCCACTCACCCATCACCCCCTGTGCTCGCTGCCTCATGTCCTAACTCACACCAAGTCCCGCTCACCCTTCACCCCCTGTGCCCCGTGTCCTAACTCGCACCCAATCCCACTCACCCATCACCCCCTGTGCCCCGTGTCCTAACTCGCACCCAGTCCCGCTCACCCATCACCCCCTGTGCTCGCTGCCCCATGTCCTAACTCACACCGAGTCCCGCTCATCCATCACCCCCTGTGCTCGCTGATCCTGTGTCCTAACTCACACCGAGTCCCACTCACCCATCACCCCCTGTGCTCACTGCCCCGTGTCCTAACTCGCACCGAGTCCCGCTCACCCATCACGCCCTGTGCTCACTGACCCATGTCCTAACTCGCACCGAGTCCCACTCACCCATCACCCCCTGTGCTCACTGCCCCGTGCCCTAACTCGCACCCAGTCCTGCTCACCCATTACCCCCTGTGCTCACTGACCTACATTGGCTCCCGGTTAAGCAATGCCTCGATTTTAAAATTCTCATCCTTGTTTTCAAATCCCTCCATGGCCCTCGCCCCTCCCTCTCTCTGTAATCTCCTCCAACCCCACAACCCCCGAGATATCTGCACTCCTCTAATTCTGCCCTCCTGACCATCCCTGATTATAATCGCTCCACCATCGGTGGCCGTGCCTTCTGTTGCCTGGGCCCCAAGCTCTGGAACTCCCTCCCTAAACCTCTCCACCTCTCTACCTCTTTCCTCCTTCAAGGTGTTCCTTAAAACCGACCTCTGTGACCCAGCTTTTGGTCACCTGCGCTAATTTCTACTTAAGCGTAATACTATGTGAAGTGCCTGGGGTCATTTCACTAGGTTAAAGTCGCTATATAAATATAAGTTATTTTTGTTGTTCGATGGTGCCGTTAACATAGCAAAAGCATCCACAGAAGCTTCACAGGAGCATTTACAAACTAAATTTAACACCGAGCCACAGAAGGTCATAGTGAGGTTTTAAGGAGCATCTTACAGGAGGAGGGAGAGTTAGTGAGGTGGCGAGGGTTGCGCTTGCTCTGAGGATGGAGAGAACACAGGAAGGGGATCACCAGAGACGATTGTCGTTCGAGAGAAGGAGTTTGGGAAGATATTTCCTCCATGACAATCCTGAAGCATTGGGAGGATTTGGCCTTGGAGAGCAAGTCACATTAATCTTTCGAGAGGCCCAGCCTGCCCAACTTGGTTAGTTGAGTGCTGGTTGTGATCTCCACATTGGACTCCTCAGTCACCTGAGAACTCATTGTTAGTGGAAGCAAGTCTTCCTCGACTCCGAGAGACTGCCTAAGAAGAAGTGTTGTGATCAAGTCTCTGCCTTCAGAATGGAAGGTTGGGAAGCAGGAACTGGAACCACAGGAGCAATGTTTGGGATGGTAAGGATTCATGTGAGAAAGTCTACTTCTATTTGGCCGTTCTTGCAACTGGCCCTCTCCCTGCTCCTCGTATTCCTCCTCCGCTTTATACTCATGCACACTGGGACTCCCAGAACCACCCCGTGAAGAAATCAGCACAGTGCCACGGACCCCTTGAGAGTTAAGAAGGTCCTGCAGCTACTTTTAAAATGTCACGATAGTGAGAAAAGCAGTGCCTATCGCTGACCCGGCCTCCCTCCCCAAACCTTCCTCAAGGACCCTCTCTGACTATGACTGGAAATGATCGCCCTTGAGCATCTCACTGTCTGCAGCCTGTCCTGCTCATGGTTTGTGGGTGGGACCAGCAAGTGGGAAACTGTTTGAGGAGGCAGACATCAAATTGAGTGTTTTCACCCTGAGAGTGGCGGGGGGTAGCGCTGAGGGAGGGGTTACACACTCTCTCAGGGCGCTGGGCTGGGTGAGCAACTGAATATCCCGAGCTCAACAGCCGGCTTCGGAACGCCGCGACAGAGGCCTCCCGGCAAAACACAGAATCAGAACAAAAAACACAAAAACATTCCCCATACATTCCTCACCCCAAATAAAGTTACATCGCAAAATAATATATATCCCTCACACTTCCCTCGCGCAGTCGTTCCTTCCCGTAGCGCCCCGGGACAGCTCTGCACACCAGCTTTCTCTGGCGGGGTCACTAGGGGGCGCTGCCGCGGTAACCGAATGTTGCCTCCGTGTCGATACCGGGGGCGTTGCACACCGGCGCGGTGCTCCCGGGCGATACTGCTCAGCACCGTCGGTACCGGCACACCGAATCTGCCAAGCGGCGCGAATGCCGACACTCACAGCTGCAAACCCTTTAGCGCCCCTGTTCCCACCCTCGCCAGGGGCACTCTCCCACCGATTCTCTAGCCATCAGAGTTCATCAGCTTGTAATAATGAAAGAGCTGCAAAGAGGAGGTTACAACGCTGTAAGGGTGAAATTCAATACCCTCCCGTTTGGGGACGGTCACATCGGAGCGGCAGGAAACTTAGTGCCAGGCGCTAAACTTTCGCCCGCTCAAACGATTCGTATTACCACCCCTGGAAGGAAGTGCAGTGCTAAATCCAGCGATCCACTTCCTCCCAGGGATGCTCACGGGGCACTGCCGTGCCCGAGGGTCTATTCCCTCGCCTACAGCGAAGGGCCATCACTGCCAACTCTACCGATTCACAGGGCCCAACCTGGGCCACGATGGGGCGGGACTGCCACGCCATCAGAGAGCCAGGCTGAGCCCATCGCGGGCAGCACCCCACCAAGAAATGAGCCAAGAGCAAGGCAAGTGTTTGTTCATTGTCCACCGATGACCATGGCCCGGGTAGCAGCCGGCCGCCCGATCGGCGCATCCCACACCTGCCGGTGTTTCCGCCCGGCACTGCCGCAGGGGGCAAAGGTCAATATCGGATCTGGAGCGCTAACGGGAGGCGCAAATGCCCAGGCACCTCCGCTGTCAGTATTCATGCAGAGGTGGTCGGGACACAGACTGTTACTGTGATCTTCCAAAATTCCAGTTCATTGCTTCAGCAAATCCTGAGTACTTCATTTGGAGATTTCTTTTGTTTTTGTTGCTTATTAAACATAGCAATTAATCAACAACAACAACAACTTGCATTTATATTGCGCCTTTAACATCGTAAAATATCCCAAGGTGCTTCACAGGAACAATAAAATGAACACCAAGCCACGTAAGGAGATATTAGGGCAGGTGACCACAAGCTCAGTCAAAGAGGCAGAGAGTCGGGGAGGTTTAGGGAGGGAGTTCCAGAGCTTGGGGCCCAGGCAACAGAAGGCACGGCCACCGATGGTGGAGCGATTATAATCAGGGATGCTGAAGGGGCCAGAATTGAAGGAGGGCAGGGATCTCGGGGGGTTGTGGGGCTGGAGGAGATTACAGAGATAGGGAGGGGCGAGGGCCATGGAGGGATTTGAACATGAGGATGAGAATTTGAAATCGAGGCATTGCTCAACCGGGACCCAATGTAGGTCAGTGAGCACAGGGAGTGATGGGTGAGCGGGACTCGGTGCGAGTTAGGACACGGGGCACAGGGGGTGATGGGTGAGTGGGACTCGGTGCGAGTTAGGACACGGGGCAGTGAGCACAGGGGGTGATGGGTGAGTGGGACTCGGTGTGAGTTAGGACACGGGGCAGTGAGCACAGGGGGTGATGGGTGAGTGGGACTCGGTGCGAGTTAGGACACGGGGCAGTGAGCACAGGGGGTGATGGGTGAGTGGGACTCGGTGCGAGTTAGGACATGGGGCAGTGAGCACAGTGGGTGATGGGTGAGCGGGACTCGGTGTGAGTTAGGACACGGGGCAGTGAGCACAGGGGGTGATGGGTGAGTGGGACTCGGTGTGAGTTAGGACATGGGGCAGTGAGCACAGGGGGTGATGGGTGAGCGGGACTCGGTGTGAGTTAGGACACGGGGCAGTGAGCACAGGGGGTGATGGGTGAGCGGGACTCGGTGCGAGTTAGGACACGGGGCAGTGAGCACAGGGGTGATGGGTGAGTGGGACTCGGTGCGAGTTAGGACATGGGGCAGTGAGCACAGGGAGTGATGGGTGAGCGGGACTCAGTGCGAGTTAGGACACGGGGCAGTGAGCACGGGGTGATGGGTGAGTGGGACTGGGTGTGAGTTAGGACACGGGGCAGTGAGCACAGGGAGCGATGGGTGAGTGGGACTTGGTGAGAGTTAGGACACGGGGCAGTGAGTACAGGGGGTGATGGGTGAGCGGGACTTGGTGCGAGTTAGGACACGGGGCAGTGAGCACAGGGATGATGGGTGAGTGGGACTGGGTGAGAGTTAGGACACGGGGCAGTGAGCACAGGGATGATGGGTGAGTGGGACTTGGTGCGAGTTCGGATGGGGCACTGAGCACAGCGGGTGATGGGTGAGCGGGACTCGGTGCGAGTTAGGACACGGGGCAGTGAGCACAGGGGGTGATGGGTGAGTGGGACTGGGTGCGAGTTAGGATGGGGCACTGAGCACAGTGGGTGATGGATGAGCAGGACTCGGTGTGAGTTAGGACACGGGGCAGTGAGCACAGCGGGTGATGGGTGAGCGGGACTCGGTGCGAGTTAGAACACGGGGCAGTGAGCAAAGCGGGTGATGGGTGAGTGGGACTGGGTGCGAGTTAGGACACGGGGCAGCCGAGTTTTAGATAACCTCAAGGTTACGTAGGGTAGAATGTGTGTGGCCGGCTAGGAGTGTGTTGGAATAGTCAAGTCTAGAGATAACAAAGACATGGATGAGGGTCTCAGCAGCAGATGAGCTGAGGCAAGAGTAGATACAGGCGATGATATGGAGATGGAAATAGGTGATCTTAGTTATGTCATGGATATGTGGGCACAAGCTCATTTCAGGGTCAAGCATGACCCCGAGGTTGCGAACAGTCTGGGTCAGCCTCAGACAGAAGTTGGGGAGAGGGATGGAGTCAGTGGCCAGGGAACGGAGTTTGTGGTGGAGACCGAAAACAATGGCTTCGGTCTTCCTAATATTCAATTGGAGAAAATTTCTGCTCATCCAGTACAGATGTTGGACAAGCAGTCTGACAATTTAGAGACCATGGAGGGGTCGAGAGAGGTTATGCTAAGGTCAGCGCACATGTGGAAACTGAGGCTGTGTTTTCGGATGATGTCACCGAGGGGCAACATGTAGATGGGGAATAGGAGGGGCCAAGGATAGATCCCTGGGGGACACCAGAGGTAACGATGTGGGGGGGGGGAAGAGAAGCTGTTGTGGCTGACACCAACTATACTGCTTGTTACCAGCCTCTTATACTTCTGGACAAACCTCACTTTAGGAGGCCAGAGCTCTCGTCAGGAACAGGAGTTTAGAAGAATGAGGTGATCTCATTGAAACAAAGAAGATTCTGAGAGGGGCTTGACAGGTCAGTTACAGAGAAGATGTTTCCCCCGGGCTGGAGAGTCTGGAACCAGGGGTCACAGTCTCAGGATAAGGGTCGGCCATTTAGGACTGAGCTGAGGAGAAATTTCTTCACTCAGAGGGTGGTGAAACTTTGGAATTCTCTTCCCCAGAGGACAGAGAACATATTCAAGGCTGAGATCGATAGATTTTAGATCAGGGAATCAAGGGAAATGGGGATTGAGTGGGAAAATGTAGTTGATTCTGAAGATCAGCCGTGATTTTATTGAATGGCGGAGCAGACTCGAGGGGCTGAATGGCGGGGCAGACTCGAGGGGCCGAATGGCGGGGCAGGCTCGAGGGGCTGAATGGCGGGGCAGGCTCGAGGGGCCGAATGGCGGGGCAGGCTCGAGAGGCCGAATGGCGGGGCAGGCTCGAGGGGCTGAATGGCGGGGCAGACTCGAGGGGCTGTATGACGGGGCAGGCTCGAGGGGCCGAATGGCGGGGCAGACTCGAGGGGCCGAATGGCGGGGCAGACTCGAGGGGCCGAATGGCGGGGCAGGCTCGAGAGGCCGAATGGCGGGGCAGGCTCGAGGGGCTGAATGGCGGGGCAGGCTCGAGGGGCTGAATGGCGGGGCAGGCTCGAGGGGCCGAATGGTGGGGCAGGCTCGAGGGGGCGAATGGCAGGGCAGGCTCGAGGGGCCGAATGGTGGGGCAGACTCGAGGGGCCGAATGGCGGGGCAGATTCGAGGGGCCGAATGGCGGAGCAGGTTCGAGGGGCCGAATAGCGGGGCAGGCTCGAGGGGCCGAATGGCGGGGCAGGCTCGAGGGGCCGAATGCCCGACTCTTGCTCACATTGCGTATGTTCTTATGAAAGCTGGAAGCAGGTTTGAGATTCACTTTTACTGCAATCATGTGTGGGTCCTGAGCTGTGAAGACCGACCTATCATTGAGCTATTTGTTGCTGCAGTCGCTGCAAATATTTTATCTGTCGTGCCGTCTCATTCCCAACATCTCCCCCCCCTCTCCTTAAAGGTGCTGCTTTGTCCCCCTTCCAACACGGCCGTCCAGCTGGACATCCAGCAACGCCCCCCCCCCGCCCCCTTGCCTCCCCCCCCCCCCACCCCACAGTGACGGGCTGCTTAAAGTGGGGACCAGGCACGCTACATGTTGGCTGAGCTGCTGTAAGCCATCTCTGCCAGTGATTCGTACCCCATCCCCACTGTTTCAGGAGGGGGGAGCACGTTCAAAGCCGACCCTTCGCCCGGTTAAAGCCTCCAGACCATAATCACCTTTGTTTTCCGTCAGGAAATCTCTTTACGCTCAATTAAATGAATCCTCGTGATTCAGGCTCGAGCGCAGTGTCCAAAGGCAAGTTTATTACTCAGACACCAATAGTGTAGTAACTATTATGATTAAACAATTGACTCATAAAATCATAGAAATTTACAGCACGGAAGGAGGCCATTCGGCCCATCGTGTCCACACCAGCTGACAAAGAGCTACCCAGCCTAATCCCACTTTCCAGATCTCAGTTCGTAGCCCTGTGGGTTACGACACTTCAGGTGTACATCCAGGTACTGTTTAAATGTGGTGAGGGTTTCTGCCTCTACCACCCTTTCAGGCAGTGAGTTCCAGACCCCCACCACCCTCTGGGTGAAGGAATCTGCCCTCAAATCCCCTCTAAATCTCTCCCCAATTACTTAAAATCTATGTCCCCTGGTTGTTGACCCCTCTGCCAAGGGAAACAGGTCCTTCCTATCCACTCTATCCAGGCCCCTCATAATTTTATACATCTCAATCAGGTCTCCCCTCAGCCTCCTCTGTTCCAAAGAAAGCAAACCCAGCCTATCCAATCTTTCCTCTTAGCTAAAATTCTCCAGTCCCGGCAACATTCTTGTAAATCTCCTCTGCACCCTTTCCAGTGACTCGAGTCTCGGGAATCTCGAACCAGGGGTTAGTCTCAGGATAAGGGGTCGGTCATTTAGGACTGAGATGAGGAGAAATTTCTTCACTGAGAGGATGGTGAATTTTTAGAATTCTCTGCCACAGAGAGCTGTGCAGGCTGGGTCATTGAGTATATTCAAGACACAGATCGATAGATTTTTGGATATTAAGGGAATCAAGGGATATGGAGACAGTACAGGAAAGTGGAGTTGAGGTCGAAGATCATCCATGATCTCATTGAATGGCGGAGCAGGCTCGAGGGGCCGAATGGCCGACTCCTGCTCCCAATTCTTATGCCCTTATGACTCAGATACCCTGGTTCCCTGCAGACCCAAGGTGATCAAGCTCGGTCTCCGTAGGTGTTGGACCTCCGAGCCTCCCGGGAGCTCTCGCTGCAACAAGGCCAATACCCGTTCCTTTGTATCCCTCGTCGTATCCCTCGTCTTACCCCTCTGTCACATGTCCAAAACCTTCCAGCCATCCTCAGAGCACCTTCCCCTTTAATGTGAGTCCAATCACCTGATGCCCAGAATGTATACTGACCCTGACACAATGGCCATCTTGATGGTTTAACTGTTGATCAAATTAACCTGCCATATCCTGTCCGACATTACAAAGGAACAGGATAGTTCGATGTGTTAGTTTGGGTGCTTCCTTCTTCTCTCAGACAGTCCCCCGGAGCCGAGGGTGACTTGCTCCCACACTAACACTGAATTCTCAGGTGACTGATGAGACCAATGTGGGACCCACAGTCTCTGTCACAGGTGGGGCAGACGCTGGTTGGAGGGACGGGTGGGTGGGGGGCTTGGGTTGCCGTGCGCTCCTTCCGCTGCCTGCTCTTGGCTTCCGCGTGCTCCCGACGAAGAGACTCGAGGTGCTCAGCGTCTTCCCGGATACGTCTCCTCTATTTTGAGCGGTCTTGGGACAGGGACTCCCAGGCATCGGGGGAATGTTACATTTGAGGGTGTCCTTGAAGCATTTTCTCTGCCCTTCTGGGACTCATGTACCGTGACGTAACTTGGAGTAGAGCGCTTGTTTTGGGAGTCTAGTATCGGGCATGAGGACAATGTGGCCCACCCAACGGAGCTGATTGAGCTTGGTCAATGCTTCGATGCTGGGGATAGTGGTCTGAGCAAGAACACTGATGTTGGTGTGCCTATCCTGTCAATGCATTTGCAGGATTTTTCAGAGGCAGCGTTGATGGTACTTCTCCAGTGTTTTGAGATGCCTGCTGTACATAGTCCGTGTCTCTGAACCATACAGGAGGTTGAATATCACTACTGCTCTGTAGACCATGAACTTGGTGCCGGGTTTGAGATCCTGATCTTCGAACACACTTTTCCTCAGGCGACCGAAGGCTGCATTGGCGCACTGAAGGCGGTGTTGGACCTCATCATCGATGTCTGTTCTTGCTGATAGTGGGTACGAAAAATGGTCCACGTTGTCCAAGGTCTCGTCGTGAATATTGATAAACTGGGGGCAGTACTCTGAGGCTGGGGCATGTTGATCAAGAACCTTTGTCTTACTGATGTTTAATGCAAGGCCCAGACTCTCGTACGCTTCTGTGAAGGTGTCAACGATGGTTTGAAGTTTGTCCTATGACTGTGCACAAACGCAGGCGTTGTCTGCATTCTGTAATTCGATGATAGAGGTTGGAACAACCTTGGATCGGGAGTGGAGGCGCTGGAGGTTGAACAATTTCCTGTTTGTCCTGTAGATTAACTCCTATTTTTCTATGAAGTATTGCAACGAGGAAGATTGAGAAGAGCATTAGTGACAATGACAAAGCTTTGCTTGACCCCGGTCTGCACCTGTATTGGGTCTGTGGTGGATCCCTTGCTCAGGATCACGTTATCGTTAACCAGGCAGAGGATTGTGACAACATTTTGAGGTCAGCCAAATTTGAGAAGGACACTCCATAATCCCTCATGGTTGCCAGAGTCGAAGGCCTTTGTGAGGGCAAAGAAGGCCATGTACAGAGGCTGGTGCTGCTCCCTACATTACGCAGTGTCCATTGTTCTGACCAATCCCGGAGATTACCACCTGCATTTTTCATTTTTGAAGCATTTATCCAAATCTCTTTTGAAAGTCACTATTGAATCTGCTCCCACCGCCCTTTCAGGCAGCGCGTTCCCGATCACAACAACTCGCTGCGTAAACACATTCTCCTCGTCTCCCCCTCATTAATCTGAAGATCTTTTGTGCAACAAAACCTTAATTATCAACTCTTTTGAATTAAGAAACCTAATTAAAATGTAGGTTTTATTGTGTTCAAAGGAATTTAAATGAACAGGTAATTCAAAGTTTTTATGTCTGTGAGAGAAATGGTGGCAGAACAGCTCACAGCATGGTCTTAGTCCAGGTTTAATCAGGTGTGCACAAGCAACCTATTTCTTTGATTACTGATGAAAATTAAGTTAATGAAAGAAAGACTTGCATTTCGATAGCGCGTTTCGTGACCTCAGGAAGTCCCAAAGCGCTTTACAGCCAATGAAGTGCTTCTGAAGAGTGGTCACTGTTGTAATGTGGGAAACATGGCAGAAAAATCGGGAACATTGTTCGTGGCACAAGGATGGGAACTCGGGAATTAAAGAGCTGGGTCATGCACGCTGCGAGAGGGGAAGGGGGATGGGGGAAGGAGGGAGGGGGAGGGGTGGTGTGTGGGGGGAGAGGGGGGAAGGGGTGGTGAGTGTGGGGGAGGGGACCGTAACACAGACAGAAACACCCCGGACACATTGCCGGCCCCACGACACAAATCGCTGAAACATTAACAGAACAAACCCTCGCTGACCTTCGGACACTTTACCTCCATCACCGCCGGCGACGCCGGACCGCACTGATTTCCCAGGGGGCATTGCGGGCGCACTCCCGGGCGGACGGGTCGGGTTCGAGCCCAAACTCCTGCCGGTGTCGCACCGAGAGGCGGTGTACACCCGGCGCAGCTCCTCCCCGCGGTGCTGCTCAGTGCCACCGCCAAACGGGACCCGAGGATCGCGGCAGGGCGCAGGAGGCCGGAACACCGCCTTTCACACCGCTCCGGGGCACAACCCGGGGCGCATGAGGCCGGAACACCGCCTTTCACACCGCTCCGGGGCACAACCCGGGGCGCAGGAGGCCGGAACACCGCCTTTCACACCGCTCCGGGGCACAACCCGGGGCGCAGGAGGCCGGAACACCGCCTTTCACACCGCTCCGGGGCACAACCCGGGGCGCAGAGGGCCCGGAACACCGCCTTTCACACCGCTCCGGGGCGCAGAGGGCCCGGAAATCTAGCCCAACATATTTCCTGAATACTGAGAGCAGGCACTGACTCTGTCCCTTACCAATGCCAGCGTTGATGATCAGGTTCAGTGGGATGGAGGAGAATGTACTAACTTACCTCACTCTACTTTCAAAAGGAACAGGGCCGGTATTCATTCACACCACACAAGTACCAGGCAATGACCATCTCCAACAAGCGAGAGTCTAACCATCTCGCCTTGACATTCAACGGCATTACCATCACCGAATCCCCCACCATCAACATCCTGGGGGTCACCATTGACCAGATACATAAATACTGTGGCTACAAGAGCAGGTCAGAGGCTGGGTATTCTGCGACGAGTGTCTCATCTCCTGACTCCCCAAAGTCTTTCCGCCATCTTCAAGGCACAAGTCAGGAGTGTGATGGAACACGCTCCACTTGCCTGGATGGTGCAGCTCCAACAACACTCAAGAAGCTCGACACCATCCAGGACAAAGCAGCCGCTTGATCAGCCCCCCATCCACCACCTTCAACATTCACTCCCTCCACCACCAGTGCATGACTGTCTCTCATTCACCGCTCACTGACCCTATTCTTTCCCAATAGTTTTTAGATGATCACCTGTTTGGTACGGGAAGAATAATGATGGTTGCCCAGCCCAACAGTCCCAGCCGCAGTGAGGTGAGAGTCGCTGCACAAACTGTCAATGTTCGCGTGACTAAACGCCAAGGCAGCATTTGTTAAATAGGCCAGAAATGATTCCAACCCTCGCAATTATACACACAGAACAACAAGATTAATGGGGTGGATGTAAAACAGTAAAGACAGCAGGGCGAAGCTGCAAGAACTGTGACATTAACAGGGGAAAGTGCGAAACCAATGGAGTCTAGCGATACCAATTGGTTGCCTTCACCTGCCTTCGGACATATCTCGTTAAATGTACAGCACAACAACAGCAACCTGCATTTATATATTGCCTTAAATGCAGAAACAACGTCCCAAGGTGCTTTGCAGGAGCATTATAAGGCAACCGAGTCTCATAAGGACATAGCAGGACAAGTGTCAAAAGCTTGGTCAGAAAGATGGCTTTTAAGGAGCGTCTTAAAGGAGGAGAACGAGGTGGACAGACATCAGAACGTAGGAACAGGAGGAGGCATTGAACTGTTCAAGCTTGTTCCACCATCCAATGAGATTGTGGCTGATCTGTGACCTAACTCCAGATACCCGCCTTTGCACCATATCCTTAACACCTCTGGTTAACAGTAATCTATCAATCACCGATTTAAAATTAACAATTGACCTAGCATCAATTGCTGTTTGCAGAAGAGAGTTCCAAACCTCTCCCACCCTGTGTGTGTAGAAGTGTTTCCTAATTTCACTCCTGAAAGGTCTGGCTCTAATTTTCAGACTCTGCCCCTAGTCCCAGACTCCTCAACCAGCGGGAATAGTGTAATAGAAACATAGAAAATAGGTGCAGGTGTAGGCTATTCGGCCCTTCGAGCCTGCACCACCATTCAATAAGATTATGGCTGATCATTCACCTCAGTACCCCTTTTCTGCTTTCTCTCCATACCCCTTGATCCCTTTAGCCGTAAGGGCCATATCTAACTCCCTTTTGAATATATCCAATGAACTGGCATCAACAACTCTCTGCGGTAGAGAACTCCACAGGTTTACAACTCTCTGAGTGAAGAAGTTTCTCTTCATCTCGGTCCTAAATGGCTCACCCCTTATCCTTAGACTGTGTCCCCTGGTTCTGGACATCCCCAACATCGGGAACATTCTTCCTGCATCGAACCTGTCCAGTCCCGTCAGAAATTTATATGTTTCTATGAGATCCCCTCTCATCCTTCTAAACTCCAGTGAATACAAGCCCAGTCGATCCAGTCTCTCCTCATATGTCAGTCCAGCCATCCCTGGAATCAGTCTGGTGAACCTTCGCTACACTCCCTCAATAGCAAGAACGTCCTTCCTCAGATTAAGAGACCAAAACTGAACACAATATTCCAGGTGTGGCCTCACCGAGGCCCTGTACAACTGCAGTAAGACCTCCCTGCCCCTGTACTCAAATCCCCTAGCTATGAAGGCCAACATACCATTTGCCTTCTTCACCGCCTGCTGAACCTGCATGCCAACCTTCAATGGCTGATGTACCATGACACCCAGGTCTCGTTGCAGCTCCCCTTTTCTTAATCTGACACCATTCAGATAATATTCTGCCTTTGTCTTTTTGACTCTAAAGTGGATAACCTCACATTTATCCACATTATACTGCATCTGCCATGCATTTGCCCATTCACCTAACCTGTCCAAGTCACCCTGCAGCCTCTTAGCGTCCTCCTCACAGCTCACACTGCCACCCAGTTTAGTGTCATCTGCAAACTTGGAGATATTACACTCATTTCCTTCATCCAAATTATTAATATATATTGTAAATGGCTGGGGTCCTAGCACTGAGCCCTGCGGTACTCCACTAGTCACTGCCTGCCATTCTGAAAAGGACCCATTTATCCCGACTCTCTGCTTCCTGTCTGCCAACCAGTTCTCTATCCACGTCAGTACATTACCCCCAATACCATGTGTTTTGATTTTGCACACCAATCTCTTATGTGGGACCTTGTCAAAAGCCTTTTGAAAGTCCAAGTACACCACATCCACTGGTTCTCCCTTGCCCACTCTACTAGTTACATCCTCAAAAAATTCCAGAAGATTTGTCAAGCATGATTTCCCTTTCATAAATCCATGCTGACTTGGACCGATCCTGTCACTGCTTTCCAAATGCGCTGCTATTACATCTTTAATAATTGACTCCAACATTTTCCCCACTACTGATGTCAGGCTAACCGGTCTATAATTAACCCTTCTCTCTCTCCCTCCATTTTTAAAAAGTGGTGTTACATTAGCTACTCTCCAGTCCATAGGAACTGAACCAGAGTCGATAGACTGTTGGAAAATGATCACCAATGCATCTACTATTTCTAGAACCACTTCCTTAAGTACTTTGGGATACAGACTATCAGGCCCCGGGGATTTATCAGCCTTCAATCCCATCAATTTCCCGAACACAATTTCCCACCTAATAAGGATTTCCTTCAGTTTCCTCTTCTCACTAGACCCTCGGTCCCCTAGTATTTCTGGAAGGTTATTTGTGTCTTCCTTCATGAAGACAGAGCCAAAGTATTTGCTCAACTGGTCTGCCATTTCTTTGTTCCCCATTATAAATTCACCTCAATCTGACTGCAACAAAACGTTTGTTTTCACTAATCTTTTTCTTTTCACATATCTATCGAAACATTTGCAGACAGTTTTTATGTTCCCGGCAAGCTTCCTCTCATATTCTATTTTCGCCCCACTAATTAAATCCGTTGTCCTCCTCTGCTGAATTCTAAATTTCTCCCAGTCCTCAGGTTTGCTGCTTTTTCTGGCCAATTTATATGCCTCATCCTTGGATTTAACACTATCCTTAATTTCTCTTGTTAGCCACAGTTGAGCCACCTTTCCCGTTTTATTTTACTCCTGACAGGGATGTACAATTGTTGAAGTTCATCCATGTGATCTTTAAATATTTGCCTATCCACCGTCAACCCTTTCATTGTCATTCACCAGTCTATCCTAGCCAATTCACGTCTCATACAATCGAAGTTATCTTTCCTTAAGTTCAGGACACTAGTCTCTGAATTAACTGTGTCACTCTCCATCTTAATAAAGAATTCTACCATATTATGGTCACTCTTCCCCAAGGGGCCTGGTACAAGATTGCTAATTAGTCCTTTCTCATTACACAATACCGAGTCTCGGATGGCCATCCCTCTAGTTGGTTCCCCGACATATTAGTCCAGCAAACCATCCCTAATACATTCCAGGAAATCCTCCTCCACCGCATTGCTACCATTTTGGTTAGCCCAATCAATATGTAGATTAAAGTCGCCCATGATAACTACTGTACCTTTATTGCACACATCCCTAATTTCTTGTTTGATGCTGTCCCGAACCTCATTATTATTGGTTGGTGGTCTGTACACAAATCTCACTTGCGTTTTCTGCCCTTTGGTATTCCGCAGCTCCACCCATATCGATTCCACATCATCCAAGCTAATGTCCTTCCTTACTATTGCGTTAATTTCCTTTTTAACCAGCAACACTACCCCACCTTATTTTCCTTTTTGTCTATCCTTCCTAAATGTTGAATACCCCTGGATGTTGAGTTCCCAGCCTTGGTCACCCTGGAGCCATGTCTCCGTGATGCCAATTATATCAAATTCATTAATTGCTGCCTGTGCAGTTAATTCGTCCACCTTATTCCGAATACTCCTCGCAGTGAGGCACAGAGCCTTCAGGCTTGTCTTTTTAACACACTTTGCCCCTTTAGAATTTCGCTGTAATGTGGCCCTTTTTGATTTTTGCCTTCGGTTTCTCTGTCCTCCACTTTTACTTTTCTTCTTTCTATCTTTTGCTTCTGTCCCATTCTACTTCCCTCTGTCTCCCTGCATAGGTTCCCATCCCCCTGCCATATTAGTTTAACACCTCCCCAACAGCACTAGCAAACACTCCTCCGAGGACATTGGTTCCGGTTCTGCCCAGGTGCAGACCGTTCAGTTTGTACTGGTCCCACCTCCCCCAGAACCGGTTCCAATGTCCGAGGAATTTGAATCCCTCCCTTCTGCACCACTCCTCAAGCCACATATTCATCTGAGCTATCCTGCGATTCCTACTCTGACTAGCACGTGGCACTGGTAGCAATCCTGAGATTACTACCTTTGAGGTCCTACTTTTTAATGTAACTCCTAGCTCCTTAAATTCACCTTGTAGGAACTCATCCTGTTTTTTACCTATATCGTTGGTACCTATATGCACCACGACAACTGGCTGTTCACCCTCCCCCACCAAAATGTCCTTCACCTGCTCCAAGACATCCTTGACCCTTGCACCAGGGAGGCAACATACCATCCTGGAGTCTCGATTGTGGCTGTAGAAACGCCTATCTATTCCCCTTACAATAGAATCCCCTACCACTATAGCTCCCCCACTCTTTTTCCCGCCCTCCTGTGCAGCAGAGCCACCCCTGGTGCCATGAACTTGGCTGCTGCTGCTCTCCCCTGATGCGTCACACCCCCCCCAGCCGTACCCAAAATGTTGTATCTGTTTTGGAGGGGGGTGACCGCTGCTCTTCCTGTTGGTAAGACCAACTCATTAAATGTGCTATTCACGGCATCCTCAACATTGCGGATGCTCCAAAGTGAATCCACCTGCAGCTCCAGTGCTGCAATGCGGTCTGTCAGGAGCTGCAGCAGGATACACTTCCCGCGCATGTAGTCGTCAGGGACACTGGGAGCGTCCCTGAATTCCCACATAGCACAGTGTAATGTCTGTAAGCTTGTAATTTTTGTAGTTCCACACTGTGGATGTGGATGTATTGTGTACTGCAACTGCAGAGTTAATAATAAAAATAACCAGGCTGTTCCGGAAGCTTCCGACAGAGCTGCCTGCCATGTTAGGAGCTGTGTGTGCTGTGCTCTGTGAATATATCACACTCAGGAGGAGCATGACACATGTCCAAGCTCTCCTGCCATGACTTAACCCCTAGATTAACTTAATTGACAACAACAATGATAAAGGTTACCTACTGATAAAGGAAAAAAAAACTACTCACCAATCACCAGCCAATCACTTACCCCCTTGGCAGTGACATCACCTTTTGATTATTTTCTACTTCTTTGTTTACCTTCTGCCCCTGCACCGGCTGGCTGCTCGATCTCCCGCCTCATCCTCGACGAGCCTTTTATAGGCCTCTGACCCCGGACTCCCGCTGCTCAACTCGTGTCTCTCTATCTATCCTCTCTGTTCCCCTGAATATCCTGAAAACCTCGATCAGATCACCCCTTAACCTCCTAAATTCCAGGTAATACATCTCCTAATTTGTGTAATCTCTCCTTGCAACTTAACCCTGGGAATCGGGGTACCATTCTGGTAAACCCACGCTGCACCCTCCAAGGCCGATATACCCTCCCTAAGGTGTGGGGCCCGGAACTGCTCTCAGTGCTCCAGGTGTGGTCTAACCAGGGTTTGTACAGCTGCAGTATAACTTCTACCCTGGCCACAGCAGTCTCTCTGAATCCCATCCTTGTCACTAAGTGAAGCCCCTTGCCCTGCTATCGCCATCCTGCTGTTATTTCCAGTAGTTCCTAACGCATCTATCATAACCTCTCACCCTCCCTCACCCTGTGTGCACCATCAGCCGTGGCTCAGTAAACAGCACTCTCAACTCTGGGACAGAAGATTGTGGGTTCAAGTCTCATTCCAGGGACTTGAGCACATAAATCTAAGCTGACACTCCCAGTCTAGTACTGAGGGAGCGCTGCACTATCAGAGGGGCAGTACTGAGGGAGTACTGCACTGTCGGACATGCCGTTTTTTGGATGAGACGTTAAACCGAGGCTCCGTCTGCTCTCTCAGGAGGATGTAAAAGATCCCATGGCCACTATTTTGAAGAAATGTCCTGGGGCCAATATTTATCCCTCAATCAACATCCCGAAAACAGATTATCTGGCCATTATCACGTTGCTGTGTGTGGGAGCTTGCTGTGCACAAAGTACAACAGTGACTGCACTTCATTGGCTGTGAGACGTCCGGTGGTCTGTGCAATCAGGTGGAGGGCGTTGGAAGGTTTGGGTGGTGTGACCTAACCTTTCAACAGCATTTCCCCGCACTCCAGGTCCCCCCACTGCCCCCGCCCCAGCTGTGTCCTCTCAGGTATAGGGCTGGTACTGACAGCTCCGTTCCCAGCGCCCCCCCGCACCCCGGTCGTATGGAGGTTAAGGCAGCGGGGGTTTTATCTTTATTCATTCTCTGGATGTGGGCGTCACTGGCAGGGCCAACATTTATTACACGTTCTTACAACCATGACCGAGAGTCTCGCTGGGCCATTTCATCCAGTGGGGTACCGCAAGGTTCTGTGCTGGGGCCCCAGCTGTTTACATTGTACATTAATGATTTAGACGAGGGGATTAAATGTAGTATCTCCAAATTTGGGTGGCAGTGTGAGCTGCGAGGAGGATGCTATGAGGCTGCAGAGCGACTTGGATAGGTTCGGTGAGTGGGCAAATGCATGGCAGATGAAGTATAATGTGGATAAATGTGAGGTTATCCACTTTGGTGGTAAAAACAGAGAGACAGACTATTATCTGAATGGTGACAGATGAGGAAAAGGGGAGGTGCAATGAGACCTGGGTGTCATGGTACATCAGTCATTGAAGGTTGACACGCAGGTACAGCAGGCGGTGAAGAAGGCAAATGGCATGTTGGCCTTCATAGCGAGGGGATTTGAGTACAGGGGCAGGGAGGTGTTGCTACAGTTGTACAGGGCCTTGGTGAGGCCACACCTGGAATATTGTGTTCAGTTTTGGTCTCCTAACTTGAGGAAGGACATTCTTGCTATTCAGGGAGTGCAGCGAAGGTTCACCAGACTGATTCCCGGGATGGCAGGACTGACATATCTAGAAAGACTGGATCATCTGGGCTTGTATTCACTGGAGTTCAGAAGAATGAGAGGGGATCTCATAGAAACCTTTAAAATTCTGACGGGCTTAGACAGGTTAGATGCAGGAAGAATGTTCCCAATGTTGGGGAAGTCCAGAACCAGGGGTCGCAGTCTAAGGATAAGGGTTAAGCCATTTAGGACCGAGATGAGGAGAAACTTCTTCACCCAGAGAGTGGTGAACCTGTGGAATTCTCTGCCACAGAAAGTTGTTGAGGCCAATTCACTAAATATATTCAAAAGGGAGTTAGATGAAGTCCTTACTACTCGGGGGATCAAGGGGTATGGCGAGAAAGCAGGAATGGGATACTGAGGTTGCATGTTCAGCCATGAACTCATTGAATGGTGGTGCAGGTTCGAAGGGCCGAATGGCCTACTCCTGCACCTATTTTCTATGTTTCTATGTTTAGAGTCAACCAGTTTGTTGTGGGACTGGAATCTGTTTGGGGAGAGGTGGCGGGTTGGGGTGGAGCTGGGGGGGCTGTGGGTGGGTGGGGAGCCGGGCGGAGTGGGGGTGTGTGTGGGGGATGGGGGGACAATTGCTGTGCCGGGGAGGAGCAGACGACAGCCAGTGGGGGACCGATGGGACCAGGCGAAGCCCCCTATCGGGGGTGAGTGAAGGGCTGAGCGCGAGGGCAGGTTGTCAGCTGGCTCTGAGTATTAACTGAAGACTCTCTGTGACGCTGGTCGCAGCAGGGGCTGTGGCCACTGGGACACTGTGCTTGACCAGCCGTTCACACAGGTCAAAGGGCACAAGAAGATCGAACTCTTCAAATTGCTGTCTCGGTGAGAAAGTAACTCACAGTTTAAATAAAACCGCCAGCGGAGACATTGCTGACAGGAACAATCCGTCACAAGGCAGAGGAAACAGGCCGTCCCTGCACCGGGCTCCGCTAACAATCAGAGCTGGTCCTCCAACATAACAACAACAGACATAGGAGCAGGAGTCAGCCATTCGGCCCCTCGAGCCTGCCCCGCCATTCGGCCCCTCGAGCCTGCCCCGCCATTCGGCCCCTCGAGCCTGCCCCGCCATTCGGCCCCTCGAGCCTGCCCTGCCATTCAATGAGATCATAGCTGATCATCGACCTCAACTCCATATCCCTTTGTTTCCTTAATATCCAAGAATCTATCGATCTCTGTCTTGAATATACTCAACAACTGAGCCCCCACAGCCCTCTGGGGCAGAGAATTCCAAAGTTTCACCACCCTCTGAGTGAAGAAATTCCTCCTCATCTCAGTCCTAAATGGCCGACCCCTTATCCTGAGACTGTGACCCCTGGTTCTAGACTCCCCAGCCCGGGGGAAACATCCTCCCTGCATCTACCCTGTCAATCCCTGTAAGAATTTTGTATGTTTCAATGAGGTCACCTCTCATTCTTCTAAACTCTGGAGAATATCGGCCCAGTCTACTCAATCTCTCCTCATAGGACAATCCCCCCCATCCCAGGAATCAGTCTGGTGAACCTTCGCTGCACACCCTCTATGGCAAGTATATCCTTCCTTAGGTAAGGAGACCGACACTGTACACAGTACTCCAGGTGTGGTCTCCCCAGGACCCTATATAATCGGGTAAGGAGACTGACAGTGTACACAGTACTCCAGGTGTGGTCTCCCCAGGGCCCTATATAATCGGGTAAGGAGACCGACACTGTGCACAGTACTCCAGGTGTGGTCTCCCCAGGGCCCTATATAATCGGGTAAGGAGACCGACACTGTACACAGTACTCCAGGTGTGGTCTCCCCAGGGCCCTATATAATCGGGTAAGGAGACAGACACTGTGCACAGTACTCCAGGTGTGGTCTCCCCAGGACCCTATATAATCGGGTAAGGAGACCGACACTGTACACAGTACTTCAGGTGTGGTCTCCCCAGGACCCTATATAATCGGGTAAGGAGACTGACACTGTGCACAGTACTCCAGGTGTGGTCTCCCCAGGACCCTATATAATCGGGTAAGGAGACCGACACTGTGCACAGTACTCCAGGTGTGGTCTCCCCAGGGCCCTATATAATCGGGTAAGGAGACCGACATTGTGCACAGTACTCCAGGTGTGGTCTCCCCAGGGCCCTATATAATCGGGTAAGGAGACCGACACTGTGCACAGTACTCCAGGTGTGGTCTCCCCAGGACCCTATATAATCGGGTAAGGAGACCGACACTGTGCACAGTACTCCAGGTGTGGTCTCCCCAGGACCCTATATAATCGGGTAAGGAGACCGACACTGTACACAGTACTCCAGGTGTGGTCTCCCCAGGGCCCTTGAGGACATTGGAGCTGAGAACAGAACTGTAATGCAGGCTGGGCGGGCTAATTCTCTGCGTTGATTTTAACGGGCCAATCCTCCAGTTTCAGCCGGGGAGGAGGGGCAGCAGCAGTGTTAAAATCAGCCCTAGTAACATGTTGGTTGGGGGATAAATATTGGGGAGGAACCAGAAGAAGATCCCTCAGTCCTACTCTTCGAATCATGTCATGGGGATCTTTTACATCCAACTGAGAGGGCAGGACGGGGCCTGGGTTTTCGGAAAGACGGCATTTCCGACAGTGCAGCGCTCACTCAGTACTTCCCCTCCAACAGTGTAACACTCCCTCAGTACTGCCCCTCCGACAGTGCAGCACTCCTTCAGTACTGCCCCTCCGACAGTGCGACACTCCCTCAGTACTGCCCCTCCGACAGTGCAGCACTCCCTCAGTACTGCCCCTCCAACAGTGGGGCACTCCCTCAGTACTGCCCCTCCGACAGTGCAGCACTCTCTCAGTACTGCCCCTCCGACAGTGCAGCACTCCCTCAGGACTGTCCCTCCGACAGTGCAGCACTCCCTTAGAACTGCCCCTCCGACAGTGCAGCACTCCCTCAGTACTGCCCCTCCGACAATGCAGCACTCCCTCAGTACTGCCCCTCCGAGAGTGCGGCACACCCTCAGTACTGCCCCTCCGACAGTGAAGCACTCTCTCAGTACTGCCCCTCCGACAGTGCGGCACTCCCTCAGTACTGCCCCTCTGAAAGTGCAGCACTCCCTCAGTACTGCCCCTCTGACAGTGCAGCGCTCCCTTAGTACTGCCCCTCCGACAGTGCAGCACTCACTCAGTACTGCCCCTCCAACAGTGGGGCACTCCCTCAGTACTGCCCCACCGACAGTGCAGCATTCCCTCAGTACTGCCCCTCCGACAGTGCAGCACTCCCTCAGTACTGACCCTCCGACAGTGCAGCACTCCCTTAGTACTGCCCCTCCTACAGTGCGGCACTCCCTCAGTACTGCCCCTTCGACAGTACAGCACTCCCTCAGTACTGCCCCTCTGACAGTGCAGCACTCCCTCAGTACTGCCCCTCCGACAGTGCAGCATTCCCTCATTACTGCCCCTCCGACAGTGCAGCACTCCCTCAGTACTGCCCCTCCGACAGTGCAACACTCCCTCAGTACTGCCCCTCCGACAATGCAGCACTCCCTCAGTACTGCCCCTCCGAGAGTGCAGCACTCCCTCAGTACTGCCCCTCCGACACTGCAGCACTCCCTCAGTACTGCCCCTCCGAGAGTGCAGCACTCCCTCAGTACTGCCCCTCCGAGAGTGCAGCACTCCCTCAGCACTGCCCCTCCGAGAGTGCAGCACTCCCTCAGTACTGCCCCTCCGACAGTGCAGCATTCCCTCAGTACTACCCCACCGAGAGTGCAGCACTCCCTCAGTACTGCCCCTCCGACAGTGCAGCACTCTCTCAGTACTGCCCCTCCGACAGTGCAGCACTCCCTCAGTACTGCCCCTCCGACAGTGCAGCACTCCCTCAGTACTGCCCCTCCGAGAGTGCAGCACTCCCTCAGTACTGCCCCTCCGACAATGCAGCACTCCCTCAGTACTGCCCCACCGAGAGTGCAGCACTCCCTCAGTACTGCCCCTCCGACAGTGCAGCACTCTCTCAGTACTGCCCCTCCGACAGTGCAGCACTCCCTCAGTACTGCCCCTCCGACAGTGCAGCACTCCCTCAGTACTGCCCCTCCGAGAGTGCAGCACTCCCTCAGTACTGCCCCTCCGACAATGCAGCACTCCCTCAGTACTGCCCTTCCGACAGTGCAGCACTCCCTCAGTACTGCCCCTCCGACAGTGCAGCACTCCCTCAGTACTGTCCCTCCGACAATGCAGTACTCCCTCAGTACTGCCCCTCCGACAGTGCAGCACTCCCTCAGTACTGCCCCTCCGACAGTACAGCACTCCCTCAGTACTGCCCCTCCGACAGTGCAGCACTCCCTCAGTACTGCCCCTCCGACAGTGCAGCACTCCCTCAGTACTGTCCCTCCGACAGTGCAGCACTCCCTCAGTACTGCCCCTCCGACAGTGCAGCACTCCCTCAGTACTGCCCATCCGACAGTGCAGCACTCCCTCAGTACTGCCCCTCCGACAGTGCAGCACTCCCTCAGCACTGCCCCTCCCACAGTGCAGCACTCCCTCAGTACTGTCCCTCCGACAGTGCAGCACTCCCTCAGCACTGCCCCCCCGACAGTGCAGCACTCCCTCAGCACTGCCCCTCCGACAGTGCAGCACTCCCTCAGCACTGCCCCTCCGACAGTGCAGCACTCCCTCAGTACTGTCCCTCCGACAGTGCAGCACTCCCTCAGCACTGCCCCTCCGACAGTGCAGCACTCCCTCAGTAGCCCACTGGGAGTGTTGGCCTGGATTATGGGGCTCCAATGTTTCGTGGGGCTTGAACCCACGACCTTCTAACCAAGAGGTGAGCAATTTAGCAACCTTTACAAGCCCTGAACATCCCTTTTCTTGTTGATTATTTTAATTGTAATAGTTCGCACACATGGAGGTGATTAAAGTACGCTGCACAGAGAAAATCCAATTCTCTCCTGGGTTTACCTCTGCGTTTCTGTCATAAACAATTCACAGATGAAGAAAATGTGGGCCAGAATCATTAAATATCACAGCAGTGCCACTTTTAATATCATGTTAATCAGACATTAATTGTTAATTTACCACTAATTGCATTATTGAATGCATGTTCATACCTCTTGGAATATCCAAATGTTTACCCAGAGTCAGTACAAAGCATTATGCCACAGTTGTACAAGACATGAATCATTAGCTGATCTGACGATTGAGCTTATAGCTAATGTCTGGCTAGACCAAGATCTGTTGGCAGCGCAGTATTTGCGTACAAGGGATTTACTGAGAATGAAGCCTCCATTCCTGACAAGGACACTCCATGTTGGCGAGTCCTTTGCTCGTCTCATTCCGTATCGCGTGAACGAAAGGAAAGAAACGCCTGCATTTATATAGCGCCTTTCAAGATCTCAAGGTGTCTCAAAGCATTTTACAGCCAATTAAGTATTTTTTGAAGTGAAGTCTCTGTTGTAATCTACAAAACGCAGCAGCCACCAGCAGCCTGGGGGTCACCATTGACCAGGAACTTAACTGGACCAGCCACATAAATACTGAGGCTACAAGAACGGGTCAGGGGCTGGGTATTCTGTGGCAAGTGTCTCACCTCCTGACTCCCCAAAGCCCCCCCACCATCTACAAGGCACAAGTCAGGAGTGTGATGGAACACTCTCCACTTCCCTGGATGGTGCAGCTCCAACAACACTCGAGAAGCTCGACACCATCCAGGACAAAGCAGCCGTTTGATCAGCCCCCCATCCCCCACCTTCAACACTCACTCCTTCCACCACCGGCGCCCCCTGGCTGCAGTGTGTACCATCTACAAGATGCACTGCAGCAACTCGCCAAGGCTTCTTCGGCAGCACCTCCCAAACCCACGACCTCTACCACCTAGAAGGACAAGGGCAGCAGGCGCATGGGAACACCACCACCTCCACGTTCCCCTCCCAGTCACACACCATCCTGACTTGGGAATATATCGGCCGTTCCTTCATCGTCGCTGGGTCACAATCCTGGAACTCCCTCCCTAACAGCACTGTGGGAGCACCTTCACCACACGGACTGCAGCGGTTCAAGAAGGCGACTCACCACCACCTTCTCAAGGGGCAATAAAGGATGGCTTTGCCAGCAACTCCCACATCCCGAGAATGAATACATTTTTATTTAAACTCTCGTAGATTCATCTTGCAGGCTGCAGAAGAAACTATGTTGAAAGCCTCAGAAAAATCAATGCAGTAGTGTGCATGGGTTTCCCAAGAGCTTCACAACATTCCACAACTCGCGTATGAAGCGGCAGCCTGCCGAATGTATTCCACAGGAGGCTGAAATTCAATCAGTTTTTCTGCTGGCTCCGAGTGTGTCTGGGAAAACATCTGGTGTACGTACAGCCAGCTTCAGAACCAGTGATGCCGTGAGATTCTTCAGTAACCTTTCCCCTCAGTCGGTAGCCCCTCTCCTGGATAGAAACCACATCTGCACTCTGGTGTGCGCCACACGATCACCGAATGCAGGATCCTATTTGCCAGCCTCAGAAGGATCACATCGGGTATACGGCCCAGAAACAGGCCAATCGGCCCAACCAGTCCATGACACCAGGATATACGGCCCAGAAACAGTCCATTGGGCCCAACCAGTCCATGACACCAGGATATACGGCCCAGAAACAGTCCATTGGGCCCAACCAGTCCATGACATCAGGATATACGGCCCAGAAACAGTCCATTGGGCCCAACCAGTCCATGCCGGCGTTTATGCCCCACTCGAGCCTCCTCCTGTCTTTCCCCATCTAACTCTATCAGCATAACCCTCTATTCCCTTCTCCCCCATATGTTTATCCAGCCTCCCCTTAAATACATCGATACTATTCACCTCAACCACTCCCTGTGGCAGCGAGTTCCACATTCTCACCGCTCTCTGGGTAAAGAAGTTTCTCCTGAATTCCCCATTTGATTTCTTGGTGACGATCTTATATTGATGGCCTCTAGTTATGCTGTTCCCCACAAGTGGAAACATTCTCTCTATATCCACTCGATCAAAACTTTTCGTAATTTTAAAGACCTCTATTAGGTCACCCCTCAGCCTTCGTTTTTCAAGAGAAAAGAGACCCAACCTGTTCATCCTTTCCTGATATGTATACCCTCGCATTTCTGGTATCATCCTTGTAAATCTTCTCTGTGCCCTCTCCAGTGCCTCTATATCATTTTTATAATATGGCGACCGCAACTGTACGCAGTGCTCCAAAGAGGAGTTTTGAGGGCGAGCACAAGTTTCTGCCACTATTGTCTTTGTTCGGCAAGGACATTACATGTTATGGAACCAAGGCGGGTTAATGGAGTTCAGATACTGATCAGCCATGATCTGATTGAGCGGCAGAGTATGCTCAAGGGACTGAATGGCCTCCTCCTCTTCCAATGATCCTGTTCACCAAAGACATGGCCATTTCCATTCCCCCTCCCACCTGAAGCCAGATTTAACAATCCAACAGGAATTTCAATCACACCTGAGACCTATCCTTTGCCGGATTCACGGGAGCGTTATCAAACCAAACCTGAGTCTGTGATGTGTGCCCCGGTGAGCCTGCTCGCAGGTTGGTGCATTGTGAGTGGCTTAGCCAGTCACGTGATGTTCACAAGACTCAATAAAACCTCAGCCAGTTGGGTTCAGGGGGATCCATGATGAGGTATGCAGTTGTGAGCCTGGTGGATGAACCGGTAATGTGCAGTGTGATTGTTAAACCTTTGTTGACAAACCAACTGGTTCTTAATGGCAATGGGCTGGCCTCCCAATCTTCACCTCCATAAACGTCGGCTTATCCAAATGCTGCCCATTTTCTAACCTGCACCAACTGTTGCTCACCCATCACCGTGGACCTATTTTGGTTCCTGTTTTCCCAATACCTCAAATTAAAAATGTGAATTCTTGTGTTTAAATCCGCTCCCTATCTGTGACTTCCACCGAGCCCTACAACCCTCCAAAAACTCACCGTTCATCCGACTCTCTCATGTGTCACCCCACCGTCAGAGGCCATGCCTACAATAGTCTCGGCCTTGTTCTGGAATTCCTTCCCTTAACCCCTGCTCCCCTCCACCCCATCACCCTTCCAATCCCACACCCTCCATCCCTCACCCCTCACCCCTCTACCCCTCCAAACCCTCACCCCTCCACTCGCCATCCCTCTAAACTCTCACCCCCCCACCGCTCTACTCCTGCACCCCTCCACCCCTCCACCCTTCCAATCCCACACCCTCCATCCCTCACCCCTCACCCCTCTACCCCTGCACCCCTCCACCCCTCCACTCTCCATCCCTCTAAACCCTCACCCCCCACCCCTCTACCCCTGCACCCCTCCACCCCTCCACCCTTCCAATCCCACACCCTCCATCCCTCACCCCTCACCCCTCTACCCCTGCACCCCTCCACCCCTCCACTCTCCATCCCTCTAAACTCTCACCCCCCCACCCCTCTACCCCTGCACCCCTCCACCCCTCCACTCTCCATCCCTCTAAACCCTCACCCCCCACCCCTCTACCCCTGCACCCTTCCACCCCTCCACCCTTCCAATCCCACACCCTCCATCCCTCACCCCTCACCCCTCTACCCCTGCACCCCTCCACCCCTCCACTCTCCATCCCTCTAAACTCTCACCCCCCTACCGCTCTACCCCTGCACCCCTCCACCCTCCAGCCCTCCAACCCTTCACCCCTCCAACCCTTCACCCCTCCAACCCTCCACCCCTCCAACCTTCTACCCCTCACCCCTCCACCCTCCAACCCCTCACCCCTCCACCCCTCCACTCCCTCACCCCTCACCCCTGCACTCCTCCACCCTCCACCCTCCACCCCTCCACCCCCCCACCCCTGCACCCCTCCACCCCTCACCCTCCACCCCTCCACCCCTCCACCCCTGACCTTTGCCCCTACCTCCTGTTCCTCCACCAAGACCCTGCTTAAAGCCGGCCCCTTTGATCAAGCTTGTTGTTACCCCATTTAATCTCCCTTGCTTTGGCTCAGCGTCCATTTTGTTCCTTGCACCAAATTCTTTAGCTCAAATCTTAAGTTCCTGAGTTCAAATCCCACCACAGCAGCCGGGGAATTTAAATTTAGTTAATTAAATAAATCTGGAATAAAAAGCCAGTGTCAGTGATGGTGACCGTGAAACTACGGATTGGTGTAAAAACCCATCGGGTTCACTGATGCCCTTTAGGGAAGGAAATCTGCCGCCCTTACCCGGTCTGGCCGATATGTGACTCCAGACCCACAGCGATGGGGTTGACTATTACCTGCCCTGAGACGGCCCGCCGAGACACTCGGTTGTACCAAACCGTTACAAAGGAAAGCGTTTGAAGAAGGCGGCTCATTGGGAATTAGGAATGGGCTATAAATACTGGCCTTTCCACATTCCATCAACCAATACATTTTTTAAAAGTGCCTCGGAGATACAAGATGTAAGGAATTGCTTGTTGTCTCCTCGTCCTTTATTTACACGCTAGCCCGAGGCACTATCATCTGGAAACTTGGCTTCTGCTTGCACACGTATTCCTGATCATCTGCATTTTGTGGTGATCTGAACGTGGCCCTGCTCAGTGGATGAATGGCGAGCAGACTCGCGCTCAGCTCTCATGTGACTTAGGCTGACCAATCACAGCAAGAAGATCAACGGCCACATCATCTGCCATCGTGTCTGTCCCATCGATATCTGTGCAGAGCAAATCGTCGGCAGCGTGGTCAGTAAAGTTAATTCATTGCTCTGATCCTCAGCACAGTCACTCAGTGCAGAGGCCGTGTCTACATACAGCTCATTCTTTGCTGCAAGGCTTTCGTGACTTACCCAAGATACTTAAAGACTGCCATCTTCTGAACTCTTCG
Organism: Pristiophorus japonicus; assembly: GCF_044704955.1. NCBI lineage: Eukaryota > Metazoa > Chordata > Chondrichthyes > Pristiophoridae > Pristiophorus > Pristiophorus japonicus. Next base: position 188,970,600 of record NC_091989.1, read on the forward strand.
GGCATCAAGGGATATGGGGATTGGGCGGGAAAGTGGAGTTGAGGTCGAAGATCAGCCCTGATCTCATTGAATGGCGGAGCAGGCTCGAGGGGCCGAATGGCCGACTCCTGCTAATATTTCTTATGCTCTTATGTCTTGACAAAGCCGTTACTCAGCAGTTTGAGGTTTATCCGTGATGTTGAACAACGTCACAGCACAGACTGAATGATCCCCACGTTACAACAGTGACTACACTCAAAAAATACTTCATCGGCCGTAAAGTGCTTGGCAACGTCTGGTGGTCATGAAAGATGCTATATAAATGCAAGTCTTTCTTTGTTATAATACTCTGAATCTCTCATAACTGCTGAATGTACCCATCCAAAACTCTGCTTGCCTGTATTCTAACTCGCACCGAGTCCCGCCCACACATCACCCCCTGTGCTCACTGCCCCGTGTCCTAACTCGCACCGAGTCCCACTCACCCATCACCCCCTGTGCTCACTGCCCCGTGTCCTAACTCGCACCGAGTCCCTCTCACCCATCGCCTCCTGTGCTCGCTGCCCCGTGTCCTAACTCACACCAAGTCCCGCTCACCCATAACCCACTGTGCTCACTGCCCTGCGTCCTAACTCACACCCAGTCCCGCTCACCCATCACCCCCTGTGCTCACTGACCCCGTGTCCTAACTCACACCCAGTCCCACTCACCCATCACCCCCTGTGCTCACTGACCCCGTGTCCTAACTCACACCCAGTCCCACTCACCCATCACCCCCTGTGCTCACTGACCCCGTGTCCTAACTCACACCCAGTCCCACTCACCCATCACCCCCTGTGCTCACTGCCCCGTGTCCTAACTCGCACCGAGTCCCACTCACCCATCACACCCTGTGCTCACTGCCCCATGTCCTAACTGGCACCGAGTCCCACTCACCCATCACCCCCTGTGCTCACTGCCCCATGTCTTAACTCACACCCAGTCCCACTCACCCATCACCCCTTGTGCTCACTGCCCTGCGTCCTAACTCACACCCAATTCCGCTCACCCATCAGCCCTGTGCTCGCTGCCCCGTGTCCTAACTCAGACCCAGTCCCACTCACCCATTACCCCCTGCTCACTGCCCCGTGTCTTAACTCGCACCAAGTCCCACTCACCCATCACCCCCTGTGCTCGCTGCCCCGTGTCCTAACTCACACCGAGTCCCATTCACACATCAGCCCTGTGCTCACTGCCCTGTGTCCTAACTCACACCAAGTCCCACTCACCCATCACTCCCTGTGCCCCATGTCCTAACTCGCACCCAGTCCCGCTCACACATCACCCCCTGTGCTCACTGCCCCGTGTCCTAACTCGCACCGAGTCCCACTCACCCATCGCCCCCTGTGCTCACTGCCCCGTGTCCTAACTCGCACCGAGTCCCGCTCACCCATCACCCCCTGTGCTCACTGCCCCGTGTCCTAACTCACACCCAGTCCCGCTCACCCATCACCCCCTGTGCTCACTGCCCCGTGTCCTAACTCACACCCAGTCCCACTCACCGATCACCCCCTGTGCTCACTGCCGCGTGTCCTAACTCGCACCCAGTCCCACTCACCCATCACCCCCTGTGCTCGCTGACCTACATTGGTTCCCGTTCACCTCCATTTTAAAATTCTCATTTTTTTTCTTCAATACCTCCATGGCCTCTCCCCTCCCTATCTCTGTAACCTCCTCCATGACCTACAACCTCCGAGATGTCTGCACTCCTCCAATTCTAGCTTCCTGCACGCCGCTGATTTCCATCGCTCCACCGTTGGCAGCCGTGCCTTCAGCTGCCTGGGCCACAAACGCAGTAATTCTCTTTCTATTCCTCACCATCTCTCCACCTCTCCCTTTCCTCTTTTAAGAAACTACTTAAGCAATCCCTCCATGGCCCTCGCCCCTCCCTATCTCTGTAATCTCCACCAGCCCTCTAACCCCCCGAGATCCCTGCGCTCCTCTAATTCTGCCCTCCTGACCATCCCTGATTATAATCGCTCCACCATCGGTGGCCGTGCCTTCTGTTGCCTGGGCCCCAAGCTCTGGAACTCCCTCCCTAAACCTCTCCGGCTCTCTACCTCTCTTTCCTCCTACAAGACACTCCTTAAAACCTACCTCTTTGACCAAGCTTTTGATCACCTGCGCTAATTTCTACTTGTGCAGCTCGGTGTTAAATTTTTATCTCATAGCACTCCTGTGAAGCGCCTTGGGATGTTTCACTATGTTAAAGGCGCTATATAAATACAAGTTGTTGTTGTTCAAACCGATCTCTGTGACAACCTATCTTAAAATCTCCTTATGTGGCTCAGTGTCAAGTTTTGTTTGATAACGCTCCTGTAAGCACTGTGGGATGTTTTACTATTTCAAAGGCGCTATATAAATATAAGTTGTTTTTGCTAAATGTCACATGCAATCAGTGAGATCAATGTTGGGGGATCGATCCCCCGCTCTAACGTCCTGTGCCCAGTATATTTTATCAATGGACGATGGGCCCCCCCTCTAATGTCCCGGGTCCAGTATATTTTATCAATGGACGATCGGCCCCCCCTCTAACGCCCCGGGCCGTGTATATTTTACCAATGGACGATGGGCCCCCCCCTCTAACGCCCCGGGCCCAGTATATTTTATCAATGGACGATCGGCCCCCCCTCTAACGCCCCGGGCCCAGTATATTTTACCAATGGACGATGGGCCCCCCCCTCTAACGCCCCGGGCCCAGTATATTTTACCAATGGACGATGGGCCCCCCCTCTAACGCCCCGGGCCCAGTATATTTTACCAATGGACGATGGGCCCCCCCTCTAACGCCCTGAACCCAGTATATTTTACCAATGGACGATGGGCCCCCCCTCTAACGCCCCGGGCCCAGTATATTTTACCAATGGACGATGGGCCCCCCCTCTAATGTCCCGGGCCCAGTATATTTTACCAATGGACGATGGGCCCCCCCTCTAACGCCCCGGGCCCAGTATATTTTACCAATGGACGATGGGCCCCCCCTCTAACGCCCCAGGCCGGGTATATTTTACCAATGGACGATGGGCCCCCCCCTCTAACGCCCCGGGCCCAGTATATTTTACCAATGGACGATGGGCCCCCCCTCTAACGCCCCAGGCCGGGTATATTTTACCAATGGACGATGGGCCCCCCCTCTAACGCCCCGGGCCCAGTATATTTTACCAATGGACGATGGGCCCCCCCTCTAACGCCCCGGGCCCAGTATATTTTACCAATGGACGATGGGCCCCCCCTCTAACGCCCCAGGCCGGGTATAATTTAGCACAGAGTGACTGCTGCCAACAAACCGGAAGCTCTCGGAAGCTGCACAGAAGCATTCTGTGTACAACTGTCCAGCCGCTAATATGAGAATGTACCATTCCCCACAACAGACGGAGGAGCTGATGGTGACAAGCACACTCGGCAACAGTACAGTAAAACTCTCACAGTTTGACAACATCCTCACATCACCTTCGACTTGCATTTGCCCTTTAAATTGTACTGACCATAAGAACATAAGAAATAGGAGCAGGAGTCGGCCATTCGGCCCCTCGAGCCTGCTCCGCCATTCAATACGATCATGGCTGATCCGATCATGGACTCAGCTCCTCTTCCCTGCCCGCTCCCCATAACCCTTCACTCCCTTATCGCTCAAAAATCTGTCATATATTCAATGACCCAGCCTCCACAGCTCTCACTGAGCCTGTCTATACCCCTTTGCAGATTTTTTGTGTCCTCCTCACAATTTACTTTCCCACCCATCTTTGTATCATCAGAAAACTTGGCTACATTACACTCGGTCCCTTCATCCAAGTCATTGATATAGATTGTAAATAGTTGAGGCTCCAGCACTGATCCCTGTGGCACCCCACTAGTTACTGTTTGCCAACCGGAAATGACCCATTTATCCCAACTTTCTGTTTTCTGTTAGTTAGCCAATCCTCTATCCATGCCCCCTAGTTCTAGATTCAAAAACATTTTCACAGTTCAAGCTGCTGAATTAATCAAAACCACTGCCACTCTCTCTCTCTCCCTTTCCGCCGTTACTTCTCCTCCCTCCCTCTCGTTTTCCTCCCCAGTCTCTGTGTCGAGCGCTGCCCTCTCTCTCTCTCTCCACTCTCTTCCTCAATGATCCTTTTCCCAGCCGATTGAAACCACACACCCTGTGCCTGAATTCTGATCACCAGCCACAACAGACGGAAGGCCTGATGGTGATAAACGCACTTCGTGAGAGCCAATAATACTCTTACAATCAGATAACATCCTAATATCACCGTCAGATCACATCACAGACCTCACAATATCGGAAACTTCCAACCTCATCTTCCTCGCTCCCCAATCTGTGGGACGTCCAACGAAATCAAACAACAAATCGCTGGAACTGTGTGCACAAGCGCAATGACTTTATTTCATTGGCTGCAGTCATGCCAATCTCAGTAACCAGTAAAGAGCAACGAACAGTCAGGAAACCATCCTCAGTATCCATCCAGAGAGAAGCCGACAGTATTGAAGGCCCTCCTAAGTTCATGACCACACAGCTTCTGGAAACAGCGTAGACCCTGCAATTCAAGGCCAAGACCCCTGAATCCGTATTATTTGCCCAGGAAAGGTTAGACAGATAATGAAGGCTGACACTCCAGTGCGGTGCTGAGGGAGTGCTGCTCTGTTGGAGGGGCCGTCTTTCAGATGAGTCGTTAAACCGAATCTCCGTCTGCTCTCCCAGTTGGACATAAAAGATCCCATGGTATTATTTTGAAGCAGAGCAGGGGAGATCTCCTCTGTGCCCGAGGCTAATAGTTGTCCTTCAATCAAGAGAAAAAGGTCATTATCACATTGTTGTTTATGGCAGCTTGCTGTGCGCAAATTGGCTGCCGCGTTTCCCACATTACAACAGTGACTACACTCCAAAAATGCTTCATTGGCTGTAAAGCGCTTTGGGACATCCTGAGATTGTGAAAGGTGCTATAGAAATGCAGGTTCTTTCTATACTCCCTACTTTAGAGAACCAGATATGGGTCAGCACTTTCGGGAGTGGAGGGAAAGGAATAGATAAATTAAATTGGAAAAAGAAGAGGCGTTTTCTCCTGAGACAGCTCCACGTTAGTAGCCTTTAATCCGGTCCATGCCTTGCTTTAACCTGAAAAGGGCTCAGTTCCATGAGGCCATTAAACCACTAAAGTTGCGACATGGGTTAGCAAAGCTGTAAAAAAAGCAAACCAAGAACTAGGGTTTATTTCTAGAGGGATAGAATTGAAAAGTAGGGGAGTTATACCAAACCTGCATTGAACCTTGGTGAGACCGCACTTGGAGCACTGTGTACAGTTCTGGTTGCCATATTATAAAAAGGATATAGAGGCACTGGAGAGGGTGCAGGGAAGATTTACAAGGATGATACCAGAAATGCGAGGGTACACATATCAGGGAAGGATGGACAGTGTGGGTCACTTTTCTCTTGAAAAAAGAAGGCTGAGGGGTGACGTAATAGAGGTCTTTAAAATGATGAAAGGTTTTGATGGAGTGGATACAGAGAGAGTGTTTCCACTTGTGGGGAAGAGCATAACTAGAGGCCATCAATATAAGATCGTCACCAAGAAACCCAATGGGGAATTCAGAGAAACCTCTTTACCCAGAGAGCGGTGAGAATGTGGAACTCGCTGCCACAGGGAGGGGTTGAGGTGAATAATATCAATGTATTTAAGGGGAGGCTGGACAAGTATATGGGGGAGAAGAGTGTTATGTATTTAACCCTGGGCAACCTGTGTCACACCACCACCAGAGGGCCTACCTGTTGGAGCCCCAAGGGATCCCAGCATCCCATGGGAGCACGGTATATGAGCAGACCACCCACGAGGTACTGGCACTCTGGAATCTTATTAAAGGAGCTAAGGTCACACTTGCTCATTGTACACAGCACTCAGTTTCCACCTTTATTATGAGAGTATCAATTGGTGATGAGGTAACGAACAACCGCGCGAAAATGCAAAGAACAGATGGACTCTTAGAATGAATGCTGAGAGACTTTTTTGTGCTTGGCATTGGCCATGAGGTAATCCTTCACAAACTACTGGCTGTTGAAACATCGAATCTGAGCAAAGCCATAACGAAAGCCCAGGCATTCATGTTCACCAGCGATAACACCAAACACATTTCGCAGCATAAAGAGGTTTTGGCCAGTACTGTGCACAAAGTAACGGTGTTTTCGAGCAGGAATATACATGGCAGAACATACACGCCGGCTGTTGCATGACCTCAGATGACCCAGAGTCTGCCATTAATCGTTAATACGAGGCAGTTAACACCTTGTTAGTATTGTGGAGGTGATCACCGGGCCCATCAATGCCACTTCAAGTACTATGTGTGCAACGGCTGCAGAACAATGGGATACCTCCAACAAATGTGCAGGCAAGCTGCAACCACCACATTGCAGAGAAAGATTGATCCACGGTGGATCAGGCTGAACTAGAGACTCGAACCGAGGAGGCAGAAGTGTACGGGGTCCACACCTACACCACGAAATGTCGGCCAATATTGTTAAAAGTTGAACTGAATGGAATTCCAGTATCCATGGAACTGGACATGGGTGCAAGTCAGTCCATAATGAGCAAAAAGGCCTTCGACAGGCTGTGGTGCAACAAGGTACACAGGCCCAAGCTCAGCCCCATTCACACCAAGCTAAGAACTTACACCAAGGAACTGATCCCTGTAATTGGCAGCACAGAAGTCAAAGTCTCGTATGATGGAGCAGTGCACGAAATCCCACTATGAATGGCCCCACACTGTTCGGCAGAAGCTGGCTGGGAAAAATCAACTGGAACTGGGATGACATCAGAGCGCTTTCGTCCGTCAACGATGCCTCATGTGCCCAGGTTCTGAGCAGATTCCCATCGTTGTTCGAGCCAGGCATTGGAAGTTTCTCGGGGGTGAAAGTGCAGATCCACTTGGTTCCCGTCGACCACAAGGCACGGGCAGTACCATATTTGATGCGAGAGAAAGTGGAAATTGAGCTGGACAGGCTGCATCGAGAAGGCATCATCGCGTCGGTGGAATTCAATGAGTGGGCCAGTCCGATTGTTCCGGTACTTAAAGGCGATGGCACGGTCAGAATTTGTGGGGACTATAAAGTAACGATTAACTGTTTTTCACTACAGGACCAGTACCCGCTACCCAAGGCAGACGACCTATTTGCGACACTAGCTGGAGGAAAGACATTCACCAAGCTGGACCTGACCTGGGCCTACATGACGCAGGAGCTGGCAGAATCTTCGAAAGACCTCACCTGCATCAACCCGCACAAAGGTCTGTTCATCGACAATAGATGTCCATTTGGGATTCAATCGGCCGCGGCTATTTTTCAAAGGAACATGGAGAGTCTGTTAAAGTCGGTTCCGCTCACCGTGGTTTTCCAGGACGACATATTGATCACAGGCGGGACACCATCGAACACTTGAAGAATCGTAAAGAGGTTCTAAGTCCGCTAGATCGCGTGGGATTCAGGTTGAAATGCTCGAAGTGTGTTTTCCTGGCGCCAGAGGTCGAGTTCTTAGGGAGAAAAATCGCAGCAAACGGCATCAGACCCACCGACGCCAAGACGAAGGCCATCAAGAACGCGCCGAGACCACAGAACGTGATGGAGCTGCGGTCGTTCCTGGGACTCCTCAATTATTTGGGTAATTTCCTACCCGGGTTAAGCACCTTGCTAGAACCTCTACATGTGTTGCTACACAAGGGAGATGACTGGGTATGGGGGAATTCACAAGAGGCTGCCTTTGAGAAAGCCATAAATCTGTTATGTTCAAACAAACTGTTTGTCCTGTATAACCCATGTAAAGGATTAGTGCTAGCTTGTGATGCATCATCATACAGGGTCGGGTGTGTGTTACAACAGGCTAAGGAATCGGGGATTTTGCAACCGGCAGCTTATGCGTCCAGGAGTTTGTCCAAGGCCGAAAGGGCCTACAGCATGATTGAAAAAAAAGCTCTGGCATGCATTTAAGGGGTGAAAAAAATGCACCAGTATTTATTTGGTGTCAACTTTGAGCTTGAAACTGACCACGAGCCGCTCATATCGCTATTCTCAGAGAGCAAAAGGATTAACACCAATGCCTCTGCACGCATCCAAAGATGGGCGCTCACGCTGTCTGCATGTAACTATGTAATCTGCCACAGACCAGGCACAGAGAACTGCGCTGATGCTTTCAGTTGGCTACCAGTGCCCACCACCAGGGTGGAAATGGCACAGCCTGCTCTTGGTGATGGGTGCATTCGAAAATGAAAAGTCACCTGTTACGGCCTGCCAGATCAGGATCTGGACCAGCCAGGATCCTTTACTGTCCCTTGTAAAAACTGTGTCCTCCACGGGAGCTGGTCCAGGTCCCAGCGGAGATGCAGGAGGTGATTAAGCCGTTCCACAGGCGCAAAGACGAAATGTCCTTGCAGGCGGACTGTCTGTTGTGGGGCAATCGCAAGGTCTTGCCCAAGAAAGGCAGAGAAACGTTAATTTGTGACCTGCACAGTACCTACCCAGGCATTGAAATGACAAAAGCCATAGCCAGATCCCATGTGTGGTGGCCCGGCATTGACTCAGATTTAGAGTCATGTGTGCACCAGTGCAGCACTTGCTCTCAGCTGAGCAATGCACCCAGAGAGGCATTGTGGTCGTGGCCCTCCAAACCGTGGTCTAGGATCCACGTTGACTATGCGGGCCCATTTCTAGGCAAATGTTCATAGTTGTCGTGGATGCTTCTTCAAAATGGATTGAATGTGTCATAATGTCTGTAAGCATGTCCACTGCTACCATCGAAAGCCTACGAGCATGGCCTGCCTGATGTCTTAGTCAGTGACAATGGGCCGTGTTTCACCAATGCTGAATTCAAGGAATTCATGACCCGCAATGGGATCAAGCACATCACATCTGCTCTGTTCAAATCCGCATCTAACAGCCAGGCAGAACGGGCAGTCCAGACCATCAAGCAAAGCTTGAAACGTGTGTTGGAAGGCTCCCTGCAGACCCGACTGTCCCGAGTCCTGCTCAGCTACCGCAATAGACCCCACTCGCTCACCGGGATTCCCCCAGCCAAGCTGCTCATGAAAAGGGGTGCTCAAAACAAGGGTCTCTATTGTCCACCCTGACTTCCATGATCACGTCGAGGGCAGGCGGCATCAACAAAGTATATACCATGATCGCGCAAATTTGTCACGAGATATTGAGGTCAATGACCCTGTGTTTGTACTCAATTCTGGACATGATCCCAAATGGCTTGCTGGCACGGTCATAGCCAAAGAAGGGAGTAGGGTGTTTCAGGTCAAATTGGCCAATGGACGAACGTGCAGAAAGCATTTGGACCAAACCAAACTGGGATTCACAGACAGCTACGAGCAACCTGAAGAGGACGCCACCAACTTCGACCCTCCGACACACACACAAGTGGCAACCGACATCACGGTTGACTACGAAGCCGAACTCACCAACTCCAGGAGCCCAGCAAGGCCAGCTGCCCAACAGCCCAGTGAAGAACCAAACAACTCACCCACACCCGCATTTGTACCGAGAAGCCCCAAATCGCCTCGCCCTGTAAATAAGTGTACTATTGACTTTACGAGGGAGTGACGTTCTGTATATAACTCTTTGAACCTGCATCACACCACCACCAGAGGGCTTACCTTTTGGAGTCCCAAGGAATCCCAGCATCCCTTGGGAGCATGGTATATAAGCAGGCCTCCCACGAGGTACCTGCACTCTGGAGTCCTACTAAAGGAGCTAAGGTCACACTTGCTCATTGTACACAGTACTCAGTCTCACCATTTATTATGAGCTTATCAGAGAGTTCCAGCAATAAAAACCATAAATATTGCAAACACTTTGCTAAACAGGCATGAACCATCAACCTAACAAATGATTTATCATTCATTTGAATTCTATCCCTGATCTTTCATCTTGTTCATTTGCATGAGACTGTTCCAAGGAAATAATGCTCCCTAATCATTCATGCTTAGAACTTCCAGCACACTAAACTCTTGTCAAATCATAAGGAAATTAAAATTTATGGTGTAGAAACATCATTAAACAGAGAGTCGTTGTCTAAGAGCATCTAAAGGATTCGGCGAGTTCCTTCACGCAACTGTCAGCTGTGACGAAAGGGTCAATCCTCACACAGTCCGACAGGTAACCGGCTGAAGTGTCAGGAATGTGGAATGGTGTCATGTGGTATTAGTGCTAATAGCTTAACTGCTTTATTTAAACACCGGAGTCAATCTGTTAAATGGGTCAAAATCTCTATTAAAGTTGCAAAGAACTCCACATAAATGTTCTAATCGTTCATGCACTGATATGGTGCAGATTCTGCCCCAGGACTGGGGGGACGGGGAGCTTTAACGGCGGGCCATGGTGTGAAATGGGTGATATTGGACAGCCGAACGTTTTACAGCTCGCCCAATCTCCCATCTATTAAAGTCAATCACCCCGACATCATGGAGGCACGGCATTATTTATTGTTAGGTTACAGCCCTTTATCTCAACTGGACAGTGCTGGACCTTGCTCAACAAGCATAGCTCTTTCTTTCGTTCTTTCGACTGTTCTTTCTTTCTTTCCTTCCTTCCCTCCATGGATCTTGAATTCTTTCACACACAAACTGCTCCATGAGTTCTGTGGGTAAGAATGCTGCTCACAGAGGTACCAGGAAGGTTAACCAATCCCAGCCAGGGTGGCGGTAGGTGTACTGCAATTAACCTCAGTGCCTCTTAGGCAGGGGGTGAGGAAGAAAAACCCATTCCTGATCCCTCTCCTGCTGTATGTTGGGAGGTTGGGATGGCACAATATCAAATGGCCGAATAGCCCTGCTGACAGTCACTGCCTAAGATCACATGACGAGGAGCAGGCTTGGTGAGGGACTGGAGAATGACCAGAACCTGCAGAACAGTCCCGACACGTGCTACAATGACAAAACTACCCCTCCCTGCCCCGACACATACTACACTGACAGAACCTCCCCTCAATGCCCCGACACATACTACACCGACAGAACCTCCCCTCAGTGTCCCGACACATACTACACCGACAGAACCTCCCCTCCCTTCCCCGACACATACTACACCGACAGAACCTCCCCTCCCTTCCCCGACACATACTGCACTAACAGAACCTCCCCTCAGTGTCCCGACACGTGTTACACCGACAGAACCTCCCCTCAATGCCCCGACACATACTACACCGACAGAACCTCCCCTCAGTGTCCCGACACATACTACACCGACAGAACCTCCCCTCAGTGTCCCGACACATACTACACCGACAGAACCTCCCCTCCTGCCCCGACACATACTGCACCGACAGAACAAGAAGAAAAGTAAAAGTGGAGGGCAGAAAAACCGAAGGCAAAAAGCAAAAAGGGCCACATTACAGCAAAATCCTAAAATGCAAAGGGTGTTAAAAAGACAAGCCTGAAGACTCTGTGCCTCAATGCGAGGAGTATTCGGAATAAGGTGGACGAATTAACTGCGCAGATAGCAGTTAACGGATATGATGTAATTGGCATCACGGAGACATGGCTCCAGGGAGATCAAGGCTGGGAACTCAATATCCAGGGGTATTTAACATTTAGGAAGGATAGACAGAAAGGAAAAGGAGGCGGGGTAGCGTTGCTGGTTAAAGAGGAAATTAACGCAATCGTAAGGAAGGACATTAGCTTGGATGATGTGGAATCTGTATGGTTGGAGCTACGAAATACCAAAGGCAGAAAATACTAGTGGGAGTTGTGTACAGACCACCAAACAGTAGTAATGAGGATGGGTTTAGCATCAAACAAGAAATTAGGGATGTGTGCAATAAAGGTACAGCAGTTATCATGGACAACTTTAATCTACATATTGATTGAGCTAAGCAAACTGGCAGCAATGTGATGGAGGAGGATTTCCTGGAGTGTATTAGGGATGGTTTTCTAGACCAATATGTCGAGGAACCAACTAGAGAGCTGGCCATCCTACACTGGGTGATGTGTAATGAGAAAGGAGCAATTAACAATCTTGTTGTGCGAGGCCCCTTGGGGAAGAGTGACCATAATATGGTAGAATTCTTTATTAAGGTGGAGAGTGACACAGTTAATTCAGAGACCAGGGTCCTGAACATCGGGAAAGGTAACTTCGATGGTATGAGACGTGACTTGGCTAAAATAGACTGGCGAGTGATATTTAAAGGGTTGACGGTGGATAGGCAATGGCAAACATTTAAAGATCACATGGATGAACTTCAACAATTGTACATCCATGTCTGGAGTAAAAATAAAACGGGGAAGGTGGCTCAACCATGGCTAACAAGGGAAATTAAGGATAGTGTTAAATCCAAGAGGCATATAAATTGTCCAGAAAAAGCAGCAAACCTCAGGACTGGGAGAAATTTAGAATTCAGCAGAGGAGGACAAAGGGTTTAATTAGGAAGGGGAAAATAGAGTATGAGAGGAAGATTGCTGGGAACATAAACACTGACTGCAAAAGCTTCTATAGCTATGTGAAGAGAAAAAGATTAGTGAAAACAAATGTATGTCCCTTGCAGTCAGAATCAGGTGAATTTATAATGGGGAACAAAGAAATGGCAGACCAGTTGAACAAATACTTTGGTGCTGGCTTCACAAAGGAAGACAGAAATAATCTTCTGGAAATACTATGGGACCAACGGTCTAGTGAGAAGGAGGAACTGAAGGATATCCTTATAAAACGGGAAATTTTGTTCAGGAAATTGATAGGATTGAAGGCCGATAAATCCCCGGGGCCTGATAGTCTGTATCCCAGAGTACTTAAGGAAGTGGCCCCAGAAATAGTGGATGCATTGGTGATCATTTCCCAACAGTGTATTGACTCTGGATCAGTTCCTATGGACTGGAGGGTAGCTACTGTAACACCACTGTTTAAAAAAGGAGGGAGAGAGAAAATGGGTGATTATAGATCGGTTAGCCTGACATCACTAGTGGGGAACATGTTGGAATCAATTATTAAAGATGTAATAGCAGCACATTTGGAAAGCAGTGACAGGATCGGTCTAAGTAGGCATGGATTTATGAAAAGGAAATCATGCTTGACAAATCTTTTAGAATTTTTTGAGGATGTAACTAATAGAATGGACAAGGGAGAACCAATGGATGTGGTGTATTTGGACTTTCAAAAGGCTTTTGACAAGGTCCCACGCAAGAGATTGGTGTGCAAAACCAAAGCACATGGTATTGGGAGTAATATACTGACGTGCATAGGGAACTGGTTGGCAGACAGGAAGCAGAGAGTCGGGATAAACGGATCCTTTTCAGAATGACAGGCAGTGACTAGTGGAGTGCTGCAGGGCTCAGTGCTGGGACCCCAGCTCTTTACAATATACATCAATGATTTAGATGAAGGAATTGAGTGTAATATCTCCAAGTTTACAGATGACACTAAGCTGGGTGGTGGTGTGAGCTGTGAGGAGGATGCTAAGAGGCTGCAGGATAATGTGGACAGGTTAGGTGAGTGGGCAAATACATGGCAGATGTAGTATAATGTGGATAAATGTGAGGTTATCCACTTTGGGGGCAAAAACGCCAAGACAGAATATTATCTGAGTGGCGGCAGATTAGGAAAAGGGGAGGTGCAACGAGACCTGGGTGTCATGGTTCATCAGTCATTGAAAGTTGGCATGCAGGTACAGCAGGCGGTGAAGAAGGCAAATGGTATGTTGGCCTTCATAGCTAGGGGATTTGAGTATAGGAGCAGTGAGGTCTTACTACAATTGTACAGGGCCTTAGTGAGGCCTCACCTGAAATATTGTGTTCAGTTTTGGTCTCCTAATCTGAGGAAGGAAGTTCTTGTTATTGAGGGAGTGCAGCGAAGGTTCACCAGACTGATTCCCGGGATGGCAGGACTGACATATGAGGAGAGACTGGATCAACTGGGCCATTATACATTGGAGTTTAGAAAGATGAGAGGAGTTCTCATAGAAACACATAAGATTCTGACGGGACGGGACAGGTTAAATGTGGGTAGAATGTTCCCGATGTTGGCGAAGTCCGGAGCCAGGGGACATAGTCTTACGATAAGGGGTAGGCCATATTAGGACTGAGATGAGGAGAAACTTCTTCACTCAGAGAGTTATTAACCTGTGAAATTCCCTACCGCTGAGAGTTGTTGATGCCAGTTCGTTGGATATATTCAAGAGGGAGTTAGATATGGTTCTTATGTCTAAAGGGATCAAGGGGTATGGAGAGAAAGCAGGAAAGGGGTACTGAGGTGAATGATCAGCCATGATCTTATTGAATGGTAGTGCAGGCTCGAAGGGCCGTATGGCCTACTCCTGCAACTATTTTCTATGTTTCTATGTTTCTAACTTCCCCTCCCTGCCCCGACACAAACTACATCGGCAAAACCTCCCCTCCCTGCCCCGACACAAACTACATCGGCAAAACCACCCCTACCTGCCACGACACATGTTACATCGACAGAACCTCCTCTCCCTGCTCCAACACATACTACACCGACAGAATTTCCCCTCCCTGCCCCGACACATACTACACCGACAGAACCTCCCCTCCCTACCCTGACACAAGTTACATCGACAGAACTTTCCCTCCCTGCCCCGTCACATACTACACCGACAGAAACTCCCCTCCCTGCCCCGACACGTGTTACATCGACTAAACCTCCCCTCCCTGCCCCGACACATACCACACCAACAGAACCTCCCCTCCCTGCCCCGACACATACTACACCAACAGAACCTCCCCTCCCTGCCCCGACACATACTACACCAACAGAACCTCCCCTGTCTGCCCCGACACATACTACACCGACAGAACCTCCCCTCCCTGCCCCGACACACACTACACCAACAGAACCTCCCCTCCCTGCCCCGACACATACTACACCGACAGAACCTCCCCTCCCTGCCCCGACACACACTACACCGACAGAACCTCCCCTCCCTGCCCCGACATGTGTTACACCGACAGAATCTACACTCCCTGACCCGACAGGTGTTACACCGACAAAACCTCCCCTCCTATTCCGACACGTACTACACCGACAGAACCTCCCCTCCCTGCCCCTACACATACTACACCGACAGAACTTCCCCCCCCACCTGCCCTGACACATACTACACTGACAGAACCTCCCCTCCCTGCCCCGACACATACTACACCGGCAGAATTTCCCCTCCCTGCCCCGACACATACTACACCGACAGAACCTCCCCTCCCTGCCCCGACACATACTACACCGACAGAACCTCCCCACCCTGCCCCGACATGTGTTACACCGACAGAATCTACACTCCCTGACCCGACAGGTGTTACACCGACAAAACCTCCCCTCCTATTCCGACACATACTACACCGACAGAACCTCCCCTCCTGCCCCGACACATACTACACCGACAGAACCTCCCCACCCTGCCCCGACACATACTACACCAACAGATCCTCCCCTCCCTGCCCCGACACGAGTTACACCGAAAGAATTTCCCCTCCAGCCCCGACACAAACTACACCGACAAATCATACCCTCCCTGCCCCGACACATACTACACCGGCAGAATTTCCCCTCCCTGCCCCGACACATACTACACCGACAGAACCTCCCCTCCCTGCCCCGACATGTGTTACACCGACAGAACCTCCCCTCACATCCCCGACACATACTACACCAACAGATCCTCCCCTCCTTGCCCTGACACATACTACACCGACAGAACTTCCCCTCCCTGCCCCGACACATAATACACCGACAGAACCTCCCCTCCCTGCCCCGACACACACTACACCGACAGAACCTCCCCTCCCTGCCCCGACATGTGTTACACCGACAGAATCTACACTCCCTGACCCGACAGGTGTTACACCGACAAAACCTCCCCTCCTATTCCGACACACACTACACCGACAGAACCTCCCCTCCCTGCCCCTACACATACTACACCGACAGAACTTCCCCCCCCACCTGCCCCGACACATACTACACTGACAGAACCTCCCCTCCCTGCCCCGACACATACTACACCGACAGAATTTCCCCTCCCTGCCCCGACACATACTACACCAAAAGAAACTCCCCTCCCTGCCCCGACACATACTACACCGACAGAACTTCCCCTCCCTGCCCCGACACACACTACACCGACAGAACCTCCCCTCCCTGCCCCGACACAAACTACACCCACAGAACCTCCCCTCCCTGCCACGACACGTAATACACCGACAGAACTTCCCCTCCCTGCCCCGACACACACTACACCGACAGAACCTCCCCTACCTGCTCCGACACGTGTTACACCGACAGAACCTCCCCTCCCTGCCCCGACACATACTACACCCACAGAACCTCCCCTCCCTGCCCCGACACATACTACACTGACAGAACCTCCCCTCACTGCCCCGACACGAGTTACACCGACAGAACCTCCCCTCCCTGCCCCGACACATACTACACTGACAGAACCTCCACTACCTGCTCCGACACGTGTTACACCGACAGAACCTTTCCTCCCTGCCCCGACACAAACATCACCGACAGATCATCCCCTCCCTGCCCCGACACATTTTACACCGACAAATCATACCCTCCCTGCCCCGACACAAATACACCGACAGAATTTCCCCTACTAGCCCCGACACATACTACACCGACAGAACCTCCCCTCCCTGCCCCGACACATACTACACCGACAGAATCTCCACTCCCTGACCCGACATGTGTTACACCGACAGAACCTCCCCTCCCTGCCCCGACACATACTACACCGACAGAATCTCCACTCCCTGACCCGACATGTGTTACACCGACAGAACCTCCCCTCCCTGCCCCGACACATACTACACCGACAGAACCTCCCCTCCCTGCCCCGACATGTGTTACACCGACAGAACCTCCCCTCCCTGCCCCGACACATACTACACCGACAGAACCTCCCCTCCTCGCCCTGACACGTGTTACACCGACAGAACCTCCCCTCCCTGCCCCGACACAAACTACACCGACAGAACCTCCCCTCCCTGCCCCGACACATACTACACCGACAGAACCTCCCCTCCCTGCCCCGACACTTACGACACCGACAGAACTTCCCCTCCCTGCCCCGACACATACTACACCGACAGAACTTCCCCTCCCTGCCCCGACACACACTACACCGACAGAACCTCCCCTCCCTGCCCCGACACACACTACACCGACAGAACCTCCCCTCCCTGCCATCACTTGCTTTAAAACCTGCTAGATATTTTTCCTATTCTGATGAAAGGTCATCAACCTGAAACGTTAACTCTGATTCTGACGCCACAGAATGAGGTGCTGGCCATTTAAAACGGAGATGAGGAGGAATTTATTTTCTCAGCGGGTTATAAATCTGTGGAATTCTCCGCTTCAGAGAGTTGTGGAGGCTGGGTCATTGTATATATTTAAGTTGAAGATAGGCAGATTTTTGAAAGATAGGGGAGTGAAGGGTTATGGGGAGCGGGCGGGGCAGTGGAGCTGAGTCCATGATCAGATCAGTCATGATCTTATTGAATGGCGGAGCAGGCTCGAGGGGCCAAATGGCCGACTCCTGCTCCTAATTCTTATGTTCTTGTATAGATGCTGCCTGACCTGTTGAGTATTTCTTGTATTTTTTGTTTTTAGTACTTGCAGAACTACAGCCCAGCAAATGTTAGCACCTTTCAGAAGAGAGGTGGTGGGACACCCTCAAAGCCTCCCTGATAAAGTGCAACATCACCACTAACGCCTGGGAGTCCCTGGCCAAAGACCGCCCTAAGTGGAGGAAGTGCATCCGGGAGGGCGCTGAGCACCTCGAGTCTCGTCGCCGAGAGCATGCAGAAACCAAGCGCAGTCAGCGGAAGGAGCATGCGGCAAACCAGTCCCACCCTCCCCTTCCCTCAACCACTGTCTGTCCCACCTGTGACAGGGACTGTGGTTCTCGTATTGGTCTGTTCAGCCACCTAAGGACTCATTCTAAGAGTGGAAACAAGTCTTCCTCGATTGCGAGGGACTGCCTATGCTGATGATGATGATGATGGGTGGGACGGGGCGGGATGGAAGGGAATGGGGGAGAAAAAGGGGAGTTGGAAAGCGACTGAAAGCTGTCTTGTACATTACATAGCGCTTTGAGTTGTTACAAATTACTGTAATCTCCAACAGAGATCAAACACATTCTAAATGGCCAATTGTCTCAAATCATTAATTCTACTAATTGACGGAATGAACATTTGGTTTGAATTATTAAGAGACTTGATAGGTCTTACTGAGAAATCAACAATTGCAAATCTAAACCGTTGCATACAAATCAAGCAATTCTACTCCAGTTAACATGTTTGCAGTTTTATCTGTCATGTGTCACACGCAAGGCTGGCTTTTCTGGGCTTCAGTTAGGCTAATCGTTAGGCGGTCACGTTGAGCAAACCTCACTCTTCCCAGGCAGCTGAATGTCCCGTAAGAAGCTTAAAGCTTTTGGTGCAAAGTCTTTTAAAAAACCCTTGTCCAAAACATTATAGAATCAGACAGTGAAATTGCAGCACAGAAGGAGGCCATTCAGCTGGTATTATTGGAGCTAATCCTAGTTCTCTATCCTTCCCTTCTAACCTTTTGCATTCTATCTTCCTCAAATGCTCACCCAGTTCCCTGCTAACCCATTGTCTCTAGCTCAATAGGCAGTTGTTGTTAAAGCATCCTGTGTTCTAATAGCCCTCTCTGTGGAAACTTTCTCCTAAACCACTCCTTCAGTCTTCTCGTCTAGTCCTCAGTCTATGGCCCCTTGTTATCAGTTCACCACTGGAAACAATCTTTCAGTATTAACCAACTCGAAACCTTTCACAGTTTTGCAAAGCCCCGACTAGGTGTTTCGTTAACTGTCAGCCATGGCTCAGTGGGCAGCACTCTCGCCTCGGGACCAGATGTTGTGGGTTTAAGTCCCCACTCTGGAGACTTAAACACAAAAATCTAGGCTGGCACTCTAGTGTGGTACTGAGGGAGTGCTGTGTTGAAAAGCCGTCTTTCAGATGAGATGTTAACCATCATCACAGGCTGTCCCTTGAACGAGGATGACTTGCTTCCACGTGAGTTCACAGATGTTTCAATGAAGGACCCGATACTCCAGTTGAGAGGGTGGGAGATGCCTGTGGGTGGATTTTTTTAACGTGGGGTGACCGTTGCACACCAGCCACCACACGGGCTTGACAGAGCTAGGTCTTGGTCCAGTGGCAAGGATTAACCAAGATGACTGGAGACCTGCTCTGCTGCACGGACCTAATGTGCACACACATATCGAAATGTGGGCTGGTCCATGAGAAACCGAGGCCCTATCTGCCCTTTCATGTGGACCTAAAAGATCCCAGGGCACTATTTTGAAGAAGAGAGGGGAATTCTTCCTGGCGGCCTGGCCAATATTTATCCCTCAATCAACATAACAAAAAAACAGATTATCTGGTCATTGTCACGTTTGTGGGAGCTTGCTGTGCGCAAATTGACTGCCGCATTTCCCCCATTACAACAGTGACTACACTCCAAAAGTACTTCATTGGTTGTAAAGCGCTTTGAGATGTCCGGTGGTCGTGAAAGGCAGTATATAAACGCAAGACATTCTTTCTTTAAACTTCTCCGCTCTTGTGAAAAAAATACTTTTATTCCTGTTATAATTCTAGTAAATGGCATGACTGGGGCATATTATTAATAGCTCAGTCGCAGCACAAGTTTCAGAGCTGTGTTGGGAGCGCCAACTGATTTATGACTACATTTAAACATTGTGCAAAAATCTTTGTTACCAGCAAGTCTGAAAATACGCAGTTCACAGTTCCTGCAGTGAAACAGGTGGCTTGCTGTCTAAATCAGGCAGTTACTTCCCGCACATCTCACGGGAGCCTCACAAAACATTTGTGGAGCGACGGTTCGGCCCCAGTTGGAGAATGGTGTCCAATTCTGGGCACCGCACTAGAGAAAGCATTGAAAAGGGTGCAGAGGAGATTTACCAGAATGGTACCGGGGGTGTGGGACTTCAGTATGTGAAGAGACTGTAGCAGCTGGGATTGTTCCCCTAGAGCAGAGATGGTTAGAAACATAGAAAACATGGAAAATAGGTGCAGGAGTAGGCCATTCGGCCCTTCGAGCCTGCACCACCATTCAATAAGATCATGGCTGATCATTCCCTCAGTACCCCTTTCCTGTTTTCTCTCCATACCCCTTGATCCCTTTAGCCGTACGGGCCATATCTAACTCCCTCTTGAATATATCCAATGAACTGGCATCAACAACTCTCTGCGGCAGGGAATTCCACAGGTTCACAACTCTCTGAGTGAAGAAGTTTCTCCTCATCTCAGTCCTGAATGGCTTACCCCTTATCCTAAGACTGTGTCCCCTGGTTCTGGACTTCCCCAACATCGGGAACATTCTTCCCACATCTAACCTGTCCAGTCCTGTCAGAATCTTATACGTTTCTATGAGATCCCCTCTCATCCTTCTAAACTCCTGTGTATAACGGTCCAGTTGATCCAGTCTCTCCTCATATGTCAGTCCAGCCATCCCTGGAATCAGTCTGGTGAACCTTCGCTGCACTTCCTCAATGGCAAGAACGTCCTTCCTCAGATTAGGAGACCAAAACTGAACACAATATTCCAGGTGAGGCCTCAAGGCCCTGTACAACTGCAGTAAGACCTCCCTGCTCCTATACTCAAATCCCCGAGCTATGAAGGCCAACATACCATTTGCCTTCTTCACCGCCTGCTGTACCTGCATGCCAACTTTCATGACTGGTGAACCATGACACCCAGGTCTCATTGCACCTCCCCTTTTCTTAATCTGCCACCATTCAGATAATAATCTGCCTTCGTGTTTTTGCCACCACAGTGGATAACTTCACATTTATCCACATTATGCTGCATTTGCCATGGATTTGCCCACTCACCTAACCTGTCCAAGTCACCCTGCAGCCTTTTCGCGTCCTCCTCACAGCTCACACCGTCACCCAGCTTAGTGTCATCTGAAAACTTGGAGATATTACACTCAATTCCTTCATCCAAATCGTTAATGTATATTGCAAAGAGCTGGGGTCCCAGCACTGAGCCTTGCAGCACTCCACTAGTCATTGCCTCCCATTCTGAAATGGACCCGTTTATCCCGACTCTCTGCTTCCTGTCTGCCAACCAGTTGTCTATCCACGTCAGTACATTATCCCCAATACCATGTGCTTTGATTTTGCACACCAATCTCTTATGTGGAACCTTGCCAAAGGCCTTTTGAAAGTCCAAATACACCACATCCACTTGTTCTCCCTTGCCCACTCTGCTAGTTACATCCTCAAATAATTCCTGAAGATTTGTCAAGCATGATCTCCCTTTCATAAATCCATGCTGACGTGGACCAATCCTGTCACTGCTTTCCAAATGTGCTGCTATTTTATTCTTAATAATTGATTCCAACATTTTCCCCACTACTGATGTCAGGCTAACCGGTCTATAATTACCCGTTTTCTCTCTACCTCCCTTTTTAAAAAGTGATGTTACATTAGCTACCCTCCAGTCCATAGGAACTGATCCAGAGTCGATAGACTGTTGGAAAATGATCACCAATGCATCCACTATTTCTAGGGCCACTGCCTTAAGTACTCTGGGATGCAGACCATCAGGCCCCGGAGATTTATCGACCTTCAATCCCATCAATTTCCCGCCGAATAAGGATATCCTTCAGTTCCTCCTTCTCACTAAACCCTCGGTCCCCTAGTATTTCCGGAAGGTTATTTATGTCTTCCTTCTTGAAGACAGAACCAAAGTATTTGTTCAATTGGTCTGCCATTTCTTTGTTGCCCATTATAAATTCACCTGAGTCTGACTGCAAGGGACCTATGTTTGTTTTCACTAATCTTTTTCTCTTCACAGATCAAAGAAGCTTTTGCAGTCAGTTTTTATGTTCCCGGCAAGCTTCCTCTCATACTCTATTTCCCCTCCTAATTAAACCCTCTGTCCTCCTCTGCTGTATTCTAAATTTCTCCCAGTCCTCAGGTTTGCTGCTTTTTCTGGCCAATTTATATGCCTCTTCCTTGGATCTAACACTATCCTTATTTCCCTTGTTAGCCACGGTTGAGCCACCTTCCCTGTTTTATTTTTACTCCAGACAGGGATGTGCAATTGTTGAAGTTCATCCATGTGATCTTTAAATGTTTGCCATTGCCTAGCCACCATCAACCCTTTAGGTATCCTTTGCCAGTCTTTTCTAGCCAATTCACGTCTCGTACCATCGAAGTTACCTTTCCTTAAGTTCAGGACCCTAGTCTCTTAATTAACTGTGTCACTCTCCATCTTAATAAAGAATTCTATCATATTATGGTCACTCTTCCCCAAGAGGCCTCGCACAATAAGATTGCTAATTAGTCCCTTCTCATTACACATCACCCAGTCTAGGATGGCCAGCTCACTAGTTGGTTTCTCGATATATTGGTCCAGAAAACTATCCCTAATACACTCCAGGAAATCCCCTTCCACCGCATTGCTACCAGTCTGGTTAGCTCAAACAATATGTAAATTAAAGTCTCCCATGATAACTGCTGTACCTTTATTGCACACATCCCTTATTTCTTGTTTGATGCTGTCCCCAACCTCACTGCTACTGTTTGGTGGTCTGTACACAACTCCCACTAGCGTTTTCTGCCCTTTGGTATTCCGCAGCTCCACACATACTGATTCTACATCATCCAAGCTAATGTCCTTCCTTACGAATGCATTAATTTCCTCTTTAACCAGCAACGCCACCCCACCTCCTTTTCCTGTTTATCTATCCTTCCTAAATATTGAACACCCCTGGATGTTGAGTTCCCAGCCTTGGTCACCCTGGAGCCATGTCTCCGTAATCCCATTTACATCATATCCATTAACTGCTATCTGCTAACTTATTCCAAATACTCCTCGCATTGAGGCACAGAGCCTTCAGGCTTGTCTTTCGAACACACTTTGCCCCTTTAGACTTTTGCTGTAATGTGGTCCTTTTTGTTTTTTGCCTTGGGTTTCTCTGCTCTCCACTTTTCCTGTTCTCCTTTCTATCTTTTGCCTCTGTCTCCCTTATATTTCCCTCTGTCTCCCTGCAAAGGTTCCCATCCCCCTGCCATATTAGTTTAACTCCTACTCAACAGCACTAGCAAACACTCTCCCGAGGACATTGGTTCCGGTCCTGCCCAAGTGCAGACCGTCCAGTTTGTACTGGTCCCACCTCCCCCAGAACCAGTTCCAATGCCCCAGGAATTTGAATCCCTCCCTTCTGCACCACTCCTCAAGCCATGTATTCATCTGAGCTATCCAGCGATTCCTACTCTGACTAGCATGTGGCATTGGTAGAAATCCTGAGATTACTACCTTTGAGGTCCTACTTTTTAATTTAGCTCCTAGCTTCTTAAATTCGTCTCGTAGGACCTCATCCCGTTTTTTACCTATATCGTTGGTACCTATATACACCACGACAACTGGCTGTTCACCCTTCCTTTTCAGAATGTCCTGCACCGGCTCCGAGACAACCTTAACCCTTGCACCAGGGAGGCGACATACCATCCTGGAGTCTCGGTTGCGGCCGTAGAAACGCCTATCTATTCCCCTTACAATTGAATCCCCAATCATGATCGCTCTCCCACTCTTTTTCCTGCCCTCCTGTGCAGCAGAGCCAGCCACGGTGCCATGAACTTGGCTGCTGCTGCCCTCCCCTGATGAGTCATCCCCCTCAACTGTACTCAAAGCGGTGTATCTGTTTTGCAGGGGGATGACCGCAGGGGACCCCTGCACTACCTTCCTTGCACTGCTCTTCCTGCTGGTCTTCCATTCTGTAACTGACTGTGGACCCTTTACCTGCGGTAAGACCAACTCGCTAAACGTGCTATTCACGTTATTCTCAGCATCGTGGATGTTCCAGAGTGAATCCACCCGCAGCTCCAGTGCTGCAATGCGGTCCATCAGGAGCTGCAGAAGGATGCACTTCCTGCACACGTAGGCTTCAGGGACACCGGAAGCGTCCCTGACTTCCCACATAGTACAGGAGGAGCATAACACGTGTCCGAGCTCTCCTGCCATGACTTAACCCCGAGATAAACTTAATTGGGCAACAACAATGCTAAAGGTTACTTACTGATAAAGAAAACAAAAAGAAAAACTACTCACCAATCACCAGCCAATCACTTACCCCCTTGGCTGTGACATCACCTTTCGATTTCTTTCTACTTCTTTTTTGCCTTCTCTCCCTGCTGCAGCTGCACGGGCTGGGCCCTCTCGACACTCGAACTCCCGAGCCTCCCGACTCCTGGGCCTCTTGTAGGCCGCCTCGATCTCCCCATTCCTCCTCCTCCTCGACACTCGAACTCCCGAGCCTCCCGACTCCTGGGTCTCTTGTAGGCCGCCTCGATCTCCCCACTCCTTCTCCTCCTCGACACTCGAACTCCCGAGCCTCCTGACTCCTGGGCCTTTTGTAGGCCACCTCGATCTCCCCACTCCTCCTCCTCCTCGACACTCGAACTCCAGAGCCTCCTGACTCCTGGGTTTCTTGTAGGCTGCCTCGATCTCCCCACTCCTCCTCCTCCTCGACACTCGAACTCCCGAGCCTCCCGACTCCTGGCCTCTTGTAGGCCGCCTCGATCTCCCCACTCCTCCTCCTCCTCGACACTCGAACTCCCGAGCCTCCTGACTCCTGGGCCTTTTGTAGGCCGCCTCGATCTCCCCACTCCGCCTCCTCCTCGACACTCGAACTCCCGAGCCTCCCGACTCCTTAGGAGGAGATTTGATGCATAGTTTAGATGCAAGTAAATAAGGAGAAACGGTTTCCAGTGGCAGGGGGGTCGGTAACCAGAGGGACACGGATTGAAGGTAATTGCCAAAAGAACCAGAGTGGGAGATGGGGAGAATGTGTTTACGCAGTGAGTTGTTGTGATCGGGAACGCGCTGCCTGAAAGGGCGGTGGGAGCAGATTCAATAGAAACTTTCAAACGGGGAATTGGATAAATAGTTGAAGGGGAAATTTTGCTGGGCTATGGGGAAAGAGCAGGCAGTGGGACTAATTGGGTAGCTCTTTCACAGAGCCAGCACAGGAAGGACTGGTCAAATTGGCTGCTTTAAGAACATAAGAAATAGGAGCAGGAGTAGACCATTCGGCCCCTCGAGCCTGCTCCGCCATTTAATAAGATCATGGCTGATCCGATCATGGACTCAGCTCCACTTCCCTGCCCACTCCCCATAACCCCTTATTCCCTTATCGTTCAAGAAACTGTCTATCTCTGTCTTAAACTTATTCAATGATCCAGCTTCCACAGTTCTCTGAGCAGATCCACAACCCTCCTCATCTCAGTTCTAAATGGGCGGCCCCTTATTCTAAGATCATGCCCTCTCGTTCTAGTCTCCCCCATCAGTGGGAACATCCTCTCTGCATCCACCTTGTCAAGCCCCCTCATAATCTTATACGTTTCAATAAGATCATCTCTCATTCTTCTGAATTCCAATGAGTAGAGGCCCAACCTACTCGACCTTTCCTCATAAGTCAACCCCCTCATCGCCGGAATCAACTCAGTGAACCTTCTCTGAACAGCCTCCAAAGCAAGTATATCCTTTCGTAAATATGGAAAAGCAAAACTGCACGCAGTATTCCAGGTGTGGCCTCACCAATACCCTGTATAACTGTAGCAAGACTTCCCTGCTTTTATACTCCGTCCCCTTTGCAATAACGGCCAAGATTCCATTGGCCTTCCTGATCACTTGCTGTACCTGCATACTATCCTTTTGTGTTTCATGCACAAGTACCCCCAGGTCCCGCTGTACTGCAGCACTTTGCAATCTTTCTCCATTTAAATAATAACTTGCTCTTTGATTTTTTTTCTGCCAAAGTGCATGACCTCACACTTTCCAACATTATACTCCATCTGCCAAATTTTTGCCCACTCACTTAGTCTATGTCGGTTTGCTGATTTTTTGTGTCCTCCTCACACATTGCTTTTGCTCCCATCTTTGTATCATCAGCAAACTTGGCTACGTTACACTCAGTCCCTTCTTCCAAGTCATTAATATAGATTGTAAATAGTTGGGGTCCCAGCACTGATCCCTGCGACACCCCATTAGTTACTGATTGCCAACCAGAGAATGAACCATTTATCCAGACTCTCTGTTTTCTGTTAGTTAGCCAATCCTCTATCCATGCTAATATATTACCCCCAACCCCGTGAACTTTTATCTTGTGCAGTATGTGGCACCTTGACAAATGCTTTCTGGAAGTTCAAATACACCACATCCACTAGTTCCCCTTTATCCATCCTGTTCATTACATCCTCAAAGAACTCCAGCAAATTTGTCAAACATGACTTCCCCTTCATAAATCCATGCTGACTGTGCCTGACCAAATTTTGCTTTTCCAAATGTCCTGCTACTGCTTCTTTAATAATGGACTCCAACATTTTCCCAACCACAGATGTTAGGCTAACTGGTCGATAGTTTCCTGTTTTTTGTCTGCCTCCTTTTTTAAATAGGGGCGTTACATTTGCAGTTTTCCAATCTGCCGGGACCGTCCCAGAATCCAGGGAACTTTGGTAAATTACAACCAATGCATCCACAATCCCTGCCACTACTTCTCTTAAGACCCGAGGATGTAAGCCATCAGGTCCAGGGGATTTATCTGCCTTTAGTCCCGTTATCTTACTGAGTATCACCTCCTTCGTGATTGTGATTGTCTTAAGTTCCTCCCCCCACCATAGTCCCTAGATTATCTACTGTCCGAATATTGTTCGTGTCCTCTACCGTAAAGACTGATACAAAATATTTGTTCAGAGTTTCTGCCATCTCCATGTTCCCCATTACCAATTCCCCGGTCTCGTCCTCTAGTGCTGTATTATTGTCTGAATAAACTGCTTCTGCTTATTTCACAGCTGTGCTCTGTGCATCATTCAAACTTGGCGATGAAGAGGGAAGAAGGTTATAATGAGCTTCAAGGTGGGCCCAGTAACTAATTGATACCCTGACTAGAGACACTAAACACCCCTTGAGCTCATCCAAATCTCTGCTCCCCATGTCCTCATTCGCACCAAGTCCCGCTCACCCCTTACTGACCTACATTAGCTCCTGGTCTGGCAAAGCCTCGATTTTAAAATTCTCACCTTTGTTTTCAAGTCCTTCTGTGACCTTGCCCGACTCTATCTCTGTAACTCCTCGAAACCTACAACCCTCTGAGATCTCTGCTGCTCCAAGTCTAGCCTCTTGGCCATCCCTGATTTTAATCATCGGTGACCATACCCTCAGCTGCCTGGGCCCCAAGCTCTGGAATTTCCTCCTTAAACTTCTCCACCTCTCTTAGATATGGCCCTTACGGCGAAAGGGATCAAGGGGTATGGAGAGAAAGCAGGAAAGGGGTACTGAGGGAATGATCAGCCATGATCTTATTGAATGGCGGTGCAGGTTTGAAGGGCCGAATGGCCTACTCCTGCACCTATTTTCTATGTTTCTATGTTTCCTCCTTTAAGACGCTCCTTAAAACCTACCTCTTTAACCGAGCTTTTGGTCCCCCATCCTGATATCTCCTGATGCGGCTCGGTGCCTTGGGGTGTTTTATTACGTTAAATATAAGTTGTTGCACACCAACCGCTCCACAGGACCATTCCCAAAATCAGTTCTGCTTTTCATTGGAGCGGGACAGTGAATATTTAAAAATCAATGTATTGCGGCTCCGACAGTGCTGCTGTCACTGCTAGACTGCATCGGCAGTAAGCTGCTTGCTAAGCCAGCTTATCCTGAGCAAATCATGGCTCTTGGGTCTCTACCATCGCAGGTACGATCAAACCTCTTCCCAGTCACGTTTGCTCATCAGGTCAATCAAGTGAGTCATTCAGATTCTCTTTGCAGAATCACTGACATGGGCCCTGATGTGATTGCATAATGTGCTGTGTGCTTTTACATCGAATCAATCGGCCTCATTCGTGCAGCATCAGTCTGCGGCAGCAATATCTCACACTCAACCGCTCAGAAAATAACAATCTCAAACTCTCACCCACCTCGCCACCTCATGAGAATAAAAGACTGTCATCAAATGTTGAGATTTAATTAAAACCTTTAATGAAATGGCAGATGAAGTTATGGACTTATTTATATCAAACATTAATCATTTGGGTTTGTAAATGACACTGCACTCGGCTTAAGAAATGAGGATTAACTTTTCCAATGTCAGAGATATTTGAACAGTGGCCAAAGAGCTTTCATTGTTGGCCAATGTTGCCCGCTAAGGTGCGCGTGTGTGTGCAGCCGTGCAGTAATTCGAACACTCCCGCGCAGGCCGCTCACCGGCTCCTCCAGTGTAAATGCCGCACATGCGCAGACATTTAAAGGGACTGCGCACGAAAAGAAACAGGCCACGTGGAACAAAGCTCCGCTCACAGGGAACGTTGCTCCTGGTGACTCTGACTCCACAGAGAACAGCAGCCCATTGGCACCTCCCCCAAGTGGAACTTCTTCCTCCCAGTTCTGAGCATTGACAGGCTGTTCAACTGTGAAAGGCGTCATCGCCAACCCTCATCCAAACCTTCTTCTCATCCAATGGGCACATGCCTTCGCAATCAGACAACCCCGGATGGTGATCCGGCTTTTCCCCCACCTGAGGCTGCTGGTGGCAACCAGACCTGGAGACCAGCCAACGGATCAGGGATTAAACCCGGGATATTACCGACCCGTCTGGCTCAGCACACAGGCTAGGTGTGCCTGCACCTTACGGCCGATCAGGGCAACACCAGCATAACATCCTTTGAAAAATTCCACGCAGTCTAAGAGTAAAGACCAACCATTAATGGCTCCCGAGCAGCTGCGGTCACAGGCAGGCCGCTGGGGTCAAGGGTCAGCTTGGGGTAAATTGTACACAACATCCTTTCAATTACAAACTGCAGCTACAGAACGCTGCTGGGGGGCGGGGGATGGAGGGAGTGAGTGTTGAAGGTGGGGGATGGGGGGCCGATCAAGTGGACTGCTTTGTCCTGGATGGTGTCGAGCTTCTTGAGTGTTGTTGGAGCTGCACCATCCAGGGAAGCTGCTCCAATTCTGGCATCTTGTGCATCCCCCGATTTTAATCGCTCCACCATCCCCGCAGGAGTTCCCCAGGGCAGTGTCCTAGGCCCAACCATCTTCAGCTGTTTCATCAATGACCTTCCCTCCATCATAAGGTCAGAAGTGGGGATGTTCGCTGATTGCACAGTGTTCAGTTCCATTCACAACTCCTCAGATAATGGAGCAGTCCGTGCCACATACAGCAAGTCCCGGACAACATTCAGGCTCGGGCTGATAAGTGGCAAGTAACATTCACACCACACAAGTGCCAGGCAATGACCATCTCCAACAAGCGAAAGTCTAACCACCGCCCCTTGATATTCAACAGCATTACATCACCAAATCCCCCACCATCAACATCCTGGGGGTCACCATTGACCAGAAACGTAACCGGACCAGCCAGATAAATACTGTGGTAACAAGAGCAGGTCAGAGGCTGGGTATTCTACGGCGAGTGTCTCACCTCCTGACTCCCCAAAGCCTTTCCACCATCGACAAGGCACAAGTCAGGAGTGTGATGGAACACTCTCCACTTGCCTGGATGGTGCAGCTCCAACAACACTCGAGGCTCAACACCATCCAGGACAAAGCAGCCTGTTTGATTGGCCCCCCATCCCCCACCTTCAACACTCACTCCCTCCACCACCGGCGCCCCCTGGCTGCAGTGTGTACCATCTACAAGATGCACTGCAGCAACTCACCAAGGCTTCTTCGGCAGCACCTCCCAAACCCACGACCTCTACCACCTAGAAGGACAAGGGCAGCAGGCGCATGGGAACACCACCACCTCCACGTTCCCCTCCCAGTCACACACCATCCTGACTTGGAAATATATCGGCCGTTCCTTCATCGTCGCTGGGTCACAATCCTGGAACTCCCTCCCTAACAGCACTGTGGGAGCACCTTCACCACACGGACTGCAGCGGTTCAAGAAGGCGGCTCACCACCACCTTCTCAAGGGGCAATTAGGGACGGGCAATAAATGCCGGCCTTGCCAGCGATGCCCACAATCCAGGAACAAATGAATAAAAAACATTGGCAGCCGTGCTTTCAGTTGCTGAGGCTCGAAGCCCTGGAATTCCCTTCCTGAACCTCTCTGCTTCTCTTCCCCTTCCTACTCCTTTGAGACACTCCATAAAACCTATCCCTTTGACCAAAAAAAACATGCTTTTGGTCACCTCTCCTGATATCTCCGTCTGTGGCTCATCATCAACATGTTTTATTGATAACACTCTTGTTAACTGCCTTGGGATGTGCTGCATTAAAGGCACTATATCAGTGCAAGTTGTTGTTGTTACTGCGTATTCCTCACGTGCCTTGTCATTGGTGGAGAAAGTTTGAGGGATCAGGACATGTCCCACCGAGGATTCAGCCTCGATCCCGCTCTTTTTGCCATGTTTCAGCTTATGGCCAATGGTGACCTCCAGGACGTTGATGATGGAAGACTTGGCAATGGTGGTGTGTTAAAGGATGAGGGGCGATGGCTTGGACTTCCTCAAGCTGGTCATTGCCTGGCACTTACATGGCACTAATGTTGGCGGGCACTTCACAGACCGAGCCTGCTGGTGAGTTGCGAATGGAGTTGAGCGCTACTTAGATGCTCCCTGTGGATGAGACGTTAAGCCAAGGCCCATCAGCCTGTGCAGGTTGACATTATAATGTCTGATGGTACTGTTTGAAGAATAAGGAAGCGTCTCGGCCAACGTTCCTCCCTCAACCAGGTTCAATACCCCAAGGAAAATAATGTGCAGGGCTCCGGGGAAAGGGCGGGGGAGTGGGACTGGCTGAGCTGCTCTTGCAGAGAGCCGGCATGGGCTCGACGGGCCGAATGGCCTCCTGCTGTGCTGTAACCGTTCTATGAATCTAACACCACCAAAACGCATCAGCTGGTCATTCATTTCATGCTGTTTGTTGTTCATCGCTCAACCATCGGTGGCCGTGCCTTCTATTGCCTTCGCCCCAAGCTCTGGAACTCCCTCCCTAAACCTCTCTGCCTCTCTCCCTCTCTTTCCTCCTTCAAGATGCTCCTTAACACCTACCTCTTTGACCGAGCTTTTGCTCATCTGTCGTAATTTCTTCTTATCTGGCTCGTAGTCAAATTTTTTGCTGCTGACTCTCCTGTGAAGTGCCTGGGAACGTTTCACAACGTTAAAGGCGCTATATAAATACAAGTTGTTGTTGATGTTGTTCGTGGGATGTTGCTATGCACAAAATGTCTGGCTCATAACAAAAGTTACTCAGTGTCATTGTCAGTTTTGGGATGTGAGGAACGTTGAGATGTTCCTGAGAGCAGTGATAAGGCGCTATATGAATTTCATCGAGCGGGACATAATCCTATGCTGCTGGCGGAGACGAGGTGAGCAGCGTTACAATAACCCGGGTTACAATGACCCGGGTTACAATGACCCGGGTTACAATGACCCAGGTTACAATGACCCATGTTACAATGACCCGGGTTACAATGACCCGGGTTACAATGACCCGGGTTACAATGACCCATGTTACAATGACCCGGGTTACAATGACCCGGGTTACAATGACCCATGTTACAATGACCCATGTTACAATGACCCGGGTTACAATGACCCGGGTTACAATGACCCATGTTACAATGACCCAGGTTACAATGACCCAGGTTACAATGACCTGGGTTACAATGACCCATGTTACAATGACCCAGGTTACAATGACCCAGGTTACAATGACCCGGGTTACAATGACCCAGGTTGCAATGACCGGGGTTACAATGACCCGAGTTACAATGACCCAGGTTACAATGACCCAGGTTGCAATGACCGGGGTTACAATGACCCGAGTTACAATGACCCAGGTTACAATGACCCAGGTTGCAATGACAGGGGTTACAATGACCCGAGTTACAATGACCCAGGTTGCAATGACCGGGGTTACAATGACCCGAGTTACAATGACCCAGGTTACAATGACCCAGGTTGCAATGACAGGGGCTACAATAACCCGGGTTACAATGACCCGGGTTACAATTACCCAGATTGCAATGACCCAGGTTGCAATGACCGGGGTTACAATGACCCGAGTTACAATGACCCAGGTTACAATGACCCAGGTTGCAATGACAGGGGTTACAATGACCCGGGTTACAATGACCCAGGTTGCAATGACCGGGGTTACAATGACCCGGGTTACAATGACCCAGGTTACAATGACCCAGGTTGCAATGACCCAGGTTGCAATGACAGGTGTTACAATGACCCGGGTTACAATGACCTGGGTTACAATGACCCGAGTTACAATGACCCAGATTGCAATGACCCAGGTTGCAATGAC
Source organism: Pristiophorus japonicus (assembly GCF_044704955.1). Lineage (NCBI taxonomy): Eukaryota > Metazoa > Chordata > Chondrichthyes > Pristiophoridae > Pristiophorus > Pristiophorus japonicus. The sequence continues at coordinate 189,002,928 of NC_091989.1, forward strand.
CGGGGTTACAATGACCCGAGTTACAATGACCCAGGTTACAATGACCCAGGTTGCAATGACAGGGGCTACAATAACCCGGGTTACAATGACCCGGGTTACAATGACCCAGATTGCAATGACCCAGGTTGCAATGACCGGGGTTACAATGACCCGAGTTACAATGACCCAGGTTACAATGACCCAGGTTGCAATGACAGGGGTTACAATGACCCGGGTTACAATGACCCAGGTTGCAATGACCGGGGTTACAATGACCCGGGTTACAATGACCCAGGTTACAATGACCCAGGTTGCAATGACCCAGGTTGCAATGACAGGTGTTACAATGACCCGGGTTACAATGACCTGGGTTAAAATGACCCGGGTTACAATGACCTGGGTTACAATGACCCATGTTACAATGACCCAGGTTACAATGACCCAGGTTACAATGACAGGGGTTACAATGACCCGGGTTACAATGACCCGGGTTACAATGACCCAGGTTGCAATGACCGGGGTTACAAGGACTTGGGTTACAATGACCCGGGTTACAAGGACTCAGGTTACAATGACCCGGGTTACAATGACCCAGGTTACAATGACCCAGGTTACAATGACCGGTGTTACAATGACCCGGGTTACAATGACCCAGGTTACAATGACCCAGGTTACAATGACCCGGGTTACAATGACCCAGGTTACAATGACCCAGGTTACAATGACCCGGGTTACAATGACCCAGGTTACAATGACCCAGGTTACAATGACCGGTGTTACAATGACCCGGGTTACAATGACCCAGGTTACAATGACCCAGGTTACAATGACCCGGGTTACAATGACCCGGGTTACAATGACCCGGGTTACAATGACCCAGGTTACAATGACCGGTGTTACAATGACCCGGGTTACAATGACCCAGGTTACAATGACCCGGGTTACAATGACCCGGGTTACAATGACCCGGGTTACAATGACCCGGGTTCCAATGACCCTGGTTACAATGACCCAGGTTACAATGACCCGGGTTACAATGACCCGGGTTCCAATGACCCTGGTTACAATGACCCAGATTACAATGACCCGGGTTACAATGACCCAGGTTACAATGACCCAGGTTACAATGACCCGGGTTACAATGAACCGGGTTACAATGACCCAGGTTACAATGACCGGTGTTACAATGACCCGGGTTACAATGACCCGGGTTACAATGACTGGGGATACTTGCTGCTCCATCGCCGCTGTGAGCCGAACCATCCCAACCTTGACCTGCTGTACTGACCATGGGGCAAGATCACTGGACCAGGGCCGATGGGAGCCTCCCTTACACATGCACATCGGGCCCTGATAACATCAGGAGCTCGGCTTTGCAATTCTAACTGAGAGCCTGAGGAGTGGTAGCTGCAATGGGTCCAGCCAAGGCCAAACACAGATCTGTTTTTTACACTATCTTGCTGGGCTCAGTGTCAGCTGTGGCTCAGTGGGGAGCACTCTCACCTCTGAGTCAGAAGGTTGTGGGTTCAAGTCCCACTCCAGGGAATGGAGCACAAAATCTAGTCTGACACTCCCAGTGCAGTGCTGAGGGAGTACTCCACTGTCCAAGGCCCCGTCTCCTCTCTCAGGTGGATGTAAATGATCCCAGGGCGCTATTTTGAAGAAGAGCAGGGGAGTTCTCCCCAGTGTCCTGCGGTCAATATTTATTCTTCTGGAATTTTTTGAGGATGTTTCCAGTAGAGTGGACAAGGGAGAACCAGTTGATGTGGTATATTTGGACTTTCAGAAGGCTTTCGACAAGGTCCCACACAAGAGATTAATGTGCAAAGTTAAAGCACATGGGATTGGGGGTAGTGTGCTGACATGGATTGAGAACTGGTTGTCAGACAGGAAGCAAAGAGTAGGAGTAAATGGGGACTTTTCAGAATGGCAGGCAGTGACTAGTGGGGTATCGCAAGGTTCTGTGCTGAAGCCCCAGCTGTTTACACTGTACGTTAATGATTTAGACGAGGGGATTAAACGTAGTATCTTCAAATTTGCGGATGACACTAAGTTGGGTGGCAGTGTGAGCTGCGAGGAGGATGCTATGAGGCTGCAGAGCGACTTGGATAGGTTAGGTGAGTGGGCAAATGCATGGCAGATGAAGTATAATGTGGATAAATGTGAGGTTATCCACTTTGGTGATAAAAACAGAGAGACAGACTATTATCTGAATGGTGACAGATTAGGAAAAGGGTAGGTGCAAAGAGACCTGGGTGTCATGGTACATCAGTCATTGAAGGTTGGCATGCAGGTACAGCAGGCGGTTAAGAAAGCAAATGGCATGTTGGCCTTCATAGCGAGGGGATTTGAGTACAGGGGCAGGGAGGTGTTGCTACAATTGTACAGGCCTTTGGTGAGGCCACACCTGGAGTATTGTGTACAGTTTTGGTCTCCTAACCTGAAGAAGGACATTCTTGCTATTGAGGGAGTGCAGCGAAGGTTCACCAGACTGATTCCCGGGATGGCGGGACTGACCTATCAAGAAAGACTGGATCAACTGGGCTTGTATTCACTGGAGTTCAGAAGAATGAGAGGGGACCTCATAGAAATGTTTAAAATTCTGATGGGTTTAGACAGGTTAGATGCAGGAAGAATGTTCCTAATGTTGGGGAAGTCCAGAACCAGGGGACACAGTCTAAGGATAAGGGGGAAGCCATTTAGGACCGAGATGAGGAGGAATTGTTTCACCCAGAGAGTGGTGAACCTGTGGAATTCTCTACCACAGAAAGTTGTTGAGGCCAATTCACTAAATATATTCAAAAAGGAGTTAGATGAAGTCCTTACTACTAGGGGAATCAAGGGGTATGGTGAGAAAGCAGGAATGGGGTACTGAAGTTTCATGTTCAGCCATGAACTCATTGAATGGCGGTGCAGGCTAGAAGGGCCGAATGGCCTACTCCTGCACCTATTTTCTATGTTTCTATGTTTCTATGTTTCTATGTTTCTAGTATAGACCCAACCTGCTCAACCTTTCCTCTTTAAGACCATGGCCTGTTTATTCTTATTCAATCCTTATGGTTGTAATTTAAAAATAGTGAAATGATCAAATTCTGTTAATGGCATCTCCCAAATTGGCCGAATACTGGAGGGAACAACAGGTTCAGCTTCATCTTCATCCTCTGATATCTCATTTCAATTTGAAATAACGGTCGAGGCATTGAAGTTATTCTCCGCACCCCTTGCTTTAGGAACTGGAATAATTGCCCTGCAGAGGGGTCTCCAGGGATCCGTGCTGGACGCTGGTTATGCAAAGATGTTGGGTGAGATCAGGATTGAGCTTAGTCTAACGTGTCCACCGGCTAATCAGTCCAACCGCCAGTCACTGGCTGAGTCCATGCTTAAAGAATGTGTTGCTTGCGTGAGGTACGGGAGGATTGGAAAGCAAACAGTTCAGTCAGGACAGTAGGCGCCAGGAGGGGGAGGTAGGAGAGGGTGTTTGGGCTCTTGGAACTACTGTTGAGTGGTCATAAATATCATCCAATGGTTCTGAAAATTTTTCAAAGCAGTGAGGGCGGGACACCATGCAGTGCAGGTACGACAGCACAGTGGGTAGTGGTTACATTGGATTACACGGGATATACGGCCCAGAAACAGGCCATTCGGCCCAACCAGTCCATGCCGGCGTTTATCCGCACTCGAGCCTCCTCCCATCTTTCCTCATCTAAATCTATCAGTATAACCCTCTATTCCCTTCTCCCCTATATGCTTGTCCAGCTCCCCTTAAATAAATCGATACTATTCCCCTCAACCCCTCCCTGTGGCAGTGAGTTCCACATTCTCACCCCTCTCTGGGTAAAGAAGTTTCTCCTGAATTCCCCATTGGATTTCTTGGTGACTATCTTATATTGATGGCCTCTAGTTATGCTCTTCCCCACAAGTGGAAACATTCTCTCTGTATCCACTCTATCAAAACCTTTCATTATTTTAAAGACCTCTGTTAGGTCACACCTCAGCCTTCTTTTTTCAAGAGAAAGAGACCCAGCCTGTTCATCCTTTCCTGTTATGTATACCCTCGCATTTCTGGTATCATCCTTGTAAATCTTCCCTGCACCTTCTCCAGTGCCTCTATATCCTTTTTATAATATGGCGACCAGAACTGTACGCAGTGCTCCAAGTGTAGTCTCACCAAGGTTCCATACAGGTTTAGTATAACTTCCCTACTTTTCAATTCTATCCCTCGAGAAATAAACCCTCGTGCTTGATTTGTTTTTTACGGCCTTGCTAATGTTTAGTGATTTGTGTATTTGTATCTGAGATCCCTTTGTTCCTCTACCCCACCCAGACTCTCACCCTCCAACTTAGAAGAGACTTTGGATAAGTGATTATTGGATTGGTAACCCCGAGACCAGGACTAATGATCCAGAGACATGCGTTCAAATCCCCCCACGGCAGCTGGGAATTTAAATTCAATTCATGAATAAACCTCGGAAAAAAATCTAGTATTTGAAAAGGTGACCATGAAATTACTGGGTTGTTATAAAAAACCATCACTGATATCTGTTTAAGGGAAGGAAATCTGCTGTCCTTACTCTGTCTGGTCAATATGTGACTCCAGACCCACAGCTTAACTGCCCCCTGAAATGGCCCAACGAGACACTCTGTTGTTCTCAAGAAGGCAGCTCACCATCACCTCCTTCTCAGGGGCAATAAGGGATGGGCAATAAATGCTGGCCTTGCCAGCAATGTTCACATCCCGTGAATGAATAAAACAAAATGCAACTTCATTGATGTAAATTAATAGTTAAACTTTGGCTGGTGGATTTTAACTGACATAGCGACATAGACATTACATTTTTTCTAATGACCTATTTATGTGTCACTCTGTCTTGATTACTCCGCCAAGCAGAAAAAGATAGAAAGTGCCTTCGATTTTCCCCTCTCGATTGCAAATGGAATTTCTATGAAAGGGTTTGATAGGATATGTTTTATATGCAGACATAGATATACTCTCTGTGCGGTCACTGTGAGATTGTATAAGATGGAGACTTGTTTACCTGATGTACGATCAATAAGGTTCACGCCATGCACATACATGCTGCACTACTAGAGGGTGCAACTGGTGGAGACCGGGGGTTTCCTGCCCTGGTGGCAGAGCCCAGTATAAAAGGCTGCACACCATGCATGCACAGCACTCTGGAGTTTGGAATAAAGGACCAAGGTCACTACAGTTCAAGTATAACACATTGTCTCGTGGAGTCATTCCTAAGTACACTATAGACATAACAACTGGCGACGAGAATAAGGACTTTTGGCACACTGAAAGACTTCACAGAGGGTGATGATTGGGATGCCTTCACAGAAAGGCTTGAGCAATATTTTGTGGCAAATGATCTGGCAGGGGAGACGGACACATTGGTGGAGAAGCACAAGTCCATACTGCTGACCAGTTGTGGGCCCGAGGTCTACCGCCTCATCCGGGAAATGCTGGCACCCACCAAGGTCAAGGATAAGACAAACGATGAGCTGACTGAACTAATTTGTGACCAACTAAAACCAAAAAAGAGCATCCTCACGGCCAGGCACAGATTCTACACTCACCGCAGACCTGAGGACCAGGAGATTGCAAAATAAGCTGCCGACCTCAGGAGACTTGCGGCACCGTGTGATTTCGGCACGCACCTCAACGAAGCATTGCGAGACACCTTCGTTATAGGAATTGGCCACGAGGGCCTCCTTCACAAGCTATTATCTGTCGACACCACAGTCAACCTGCAGAAGCCCATCAGCATCAGTCAGGCATTCATGACCTCGACCTGCAGCACCAAGCAAATCATTCATCCTGTGGACTCAAACCCGACAAGTACTGTACACAGAATGGTGCCTTTCACAGGCAAGACTGTAGAACATGGCTCTGCCCAGGGCAGAGAGCACAGACCTCAGGGTCCCAGAACTCAGAGTCCGCCGAGGGGTGCTAATCGAGTAGCACCATGCTGGCGTTGCGGAGGAAACCATAGGGCTCACCAGTGTCAGTTTGCTGAGTACATATGCAAAGCCTATAACATGAAGGGCCACCTCCAGCGTATGTGTAAAAGAAATGTGACTCACCGTCTAGCAGAGGAGTCGGCAGATGACTTTGAATCCAGCGGGGAGGATGATATTTTGGCCAGAGAGGCAGCTCAGCCCCAAGAAGAAGTGTATGGCGTGTATACCTGCACCACCGATTGTCCTCCAGTGAAGATGGAAGTCGAGATACACAACAGTTCCAGTCTTCATGGAAGTGGATACAGGAGTGAGCCAGTCAGTGATGAGCCAGGATGCCTTTGAGAGATTGTGGAATGAAAAACGACTCTAGCTGGTTCCAGTACAGGAAAAGTTGCACACCTACACCAAGGAGCTGATCCCAGTCCTTGGTAGTGCGGATGTAAGTGTAATCCATAATGGCGCGGTGCACAAGTTACCTCTGTGGATTGTTGCAGGTGATGGTCCAACGCGACTCGGAAGAAGGTGGATGGAGACGATCCAGTGGAAATGGGAAGACCTCTTCACTCCAGCAATCGATGTCCCCCGTGCTCAGAGGCAGAGCAAAATCTTACCTTCGCTTGGGCCAGGCACCAGCAAGGGGCAGCGTGGCTGAAAAAAAAGATGGCTGCGGCCATACCACGAGGTGCAACGCTGAGGAATCAACACGTGGTGTCTAACAAAGGATCTGATTGGGGTAAAGCCAGCAGGGTTTTCTTAAAGGAGACCTGCAACCAACTGAACTTAAAGAGACATTGTATGCATGGCAATCAATGTAACGAACCGATTAAGATTGTGAACAGAATGTTGTTGCGAGATATCGGTACCAGTCCTAATATAAAGAATCAGGTGAATTTATAATGGGGAACAAAGAAATAGTAGACCAATTGAACAAATACTTTGGTTCTCTCTTCAGGAAGGAAGACACTGTGGTGTCCTTACACCTTACTATAGAATCACACGAGGCACATACTGCAGACAAGGTCACTCCATGACCTGAACCTTTATTCCCAGGACCAAGAAGTGATGACCCTGCGTGGGACCTTCCTTTATATACCTGGATGACCAGGTGAGGAGTGTCTCCCACAAGTTCACCCCCTGTGGTCAAGGTGTGCATTACTCAGCTGTATACAGTGTACAGTGTTGTTACATAAAGGTTACAGTTGTGTGAAGGTTACAAACATTACATCACCTCCCCCCAACGTCTTTGGGTCAAAGATTGAGTCTTTCAGGTGGTCGACGCTCTCTCGTGGAGCGCCGCAGTTGTGACTCTGGTGGCTGAGCCTTGGCATGTGTCTCTGTCGCCTGTGGTGATTCCGGCCTGTCCGGGCTGACCGCAGGGACTGTGCATGCTGGTGAATGTTCTTGTTGCTCGTTCACTGGCGGTGGTGTGAATACCATCTCATGATCTTCCTCAGGTTCCTCAGTGCCCATGCTGAACCTTTTCTTTACTTGGTCCAGATGTTTGCGGCATATCTGTCCATTGTTAAGTCTGACCACTATGATCCCATTCCCCTCTTTACCAATTACAGTACCCTCAAGCCACTTGGGTCCCAGAGCATGATTGAGAACAAATACAGGGTCATCGATTTCTATACATCTCCCCACTGAGTTGCAATCATGGCACTCAATTTTGGACTGGCGCTTGCCCCCAACAATGTCTGACAGGGCTGGATGAATGAGGGACAGCCGCGTTTTAAGCATGCGTTTCATGAGTAGTTCTGCGGGCGGGACTCCCGTGAGCGAATGCGGGCGAGACCTATAGGCCAGCAGGAGTCGCGATAGGCGGTACTGAAGGGAGGGTCCTTGAATCCGGAGCATGCCTTGTTTTATGATTTGGACCGCACGTTCTGCCTGGCCATTGGAAGCCGGCTTGAACAGTGCTGCCCTGACATGTCTGATACCATTACCCGACATAAAATCCTGGAATTTATAGCTAGTGAAAGACGGGCCGTTGTCGCTAACCAGGATGTCCGGCAAGCCGTGGGTCGCAAAGACCGTACGCAGACTCTCCATTGTGGTGGATGTGGTGCACAAATTCAATATGATGCACTCGATCCATTTCGAGTACGCATCGACAGCAATCCGAACATTTTTCCCATGAACGGGCCCGCGTAGTCTACGTGAATACGTGACCATGGCCTGGTGGGCCAGGGCCACGGGCTGAGTGGGGCCTCCCTGGGAGCATTTCCCTGCTGAGCACACGTCGTGCACCTGCGAACACAGTATTCCAGGTTTGAGTCAATTCCCGGCCACCATACGTGTGACCGGGCAATGGCCTTCATTAACACGATGCCTGGGTGCTCACTGTGGAGTTCCCTGATGAATGGCTCCCTGCCCCATGACTACCCGGCTGCCCCATAGCAGGCAGTCAGCTTGGATGGAGAGCTCATCCATCCGTCTGTGAAACGGTCTGACCTCTTCAGGGCATGCTCCGTGTGTGGGCGACCAATCCCCAGTCAGGACACATTTCTTTATCAGGGATAGGAGGGGGTCTCTGTTGGTCCAGATTTTGATCTGACGGGCTGTGATGGGGGAGCCTGCAGTGTTGAAAGCCTCAACGGCCATGACCATCTCAGCGCTTTGCTCCGCTGCCCCGTCGGTGGTCGCCAGTGGGAGCCTGCTGAGCGCGTCAGCGCAATTTTCGGTGCCTGGCCGGTGCCGTATGGAGTAGTCATAAGCAGCCAGTGTGAGAGCCCATCGCTGTATGCGAGCTGACACATTGGCATTGACGGCCTTGCTGTCGGACAACAGGGATGTTAACGCTTTGTGATCGAACCTTCTGCCGAAAAGGTACCGGTGCATCTTTTTCACCCCATAGACACATGCGAGTGCTTCCTTTTCAACCATCCCGTACCCCCTTTCTGCTTGGGAGAGCGACCTGGAAGCATAAGCCACAGGTTGGAGTTGACCATCACCATTACTCTGCTACAACATGCACCCAACCCCATAGGATGACAAAACCAATTTCTTACAGGGGTCGTACAGGGTCAATAACTTATTAGAACAAAGCAGGTTCCACATCCAATTGAAAGCCCGTTCCTGACAGTCCCCCCAAAACCAATCGCAACCTTTACGCAGGAACACGTGTAGTGGCTCCAGCAATGTACTTAAAATCGGCAGAAAGTTCCCGAAATAGTTCAATAGTCCCAGAAATGAACGCAACTCTGATGTGTTGCCGGACCTGGGTGCGCATTGGATCGCCCCCGTTTTGGATTCGGTCGGACGGATCCTGTCTGCGGCAACCCTCCTGCCCAAAAACTCGACTTCTGGGGCCAAGAACACACACTTGGACTTCTTTAGTCGCAGGCCTACCCGGTCCAGTCGGTGTAGCACCTCCTCCAGGTTGTGGAGGTGTTCCTCGGTGTCTCGGTTGACACTCGGTTGATAGTGGTCCTGACCGAGCCATCCGCTTTAAGGACAGGAACGATGGGGCTTCTCAGTCACTGAATTCAACGAGCGAAATTATGTCCTCTCTTAGCAGCCTGTCCAACTCACTCTCAATTCTCTCAGGCATCACATACGGCAGACTCTGGCTTTGTGGTGCACTGGTCTTGCATCTGGGGTGATGCGTATCACTACTTCGGTGCCCTTAAAAGTCCCGACACCTGGTTGAAAAAGTGGCTCGAATTTCTGTCGGACCTGTGAGCATGAACTGCGCTCCACAGATGAGATGACGTGCACATCCCCCCATTTCCAGTTCATATCGGCTAGCCAGCTCCTCCCCAAGAGCGCGGGACCATTCCCCGGGACAATCCAGAGTGGCAGCTGGTTCTCCGATCCGTTGTGTGTGACCACCAAGTTTGTACTGCCTAATACTGGGATGATCTCTCTGGTGTACGTCCGTAACTGCGTGTAAATGCGTTCCAGTTTAGGCCTGTTAGCTTTGAGTGGCCATAGTTTTTCAAATTGTTGGGCACTCATAAGTGACTGGCTGGCTCCTGTGTCCAGCTCCATGCGTGCTGGGATGCCATTTAACAGAACTTTCATCACCATAGGTGGCGTTTTGGTATACGAGCTGTGGACGTCTGTCACATGAACCCGCTGGACTTCAGCGTCCATAGCTTTGCCCCAAGCATCACCCTGCCTTGCAGACCCATTGTCTGGTTCCTCTGCCTCTTAAACTAGCCTCGCTACGGGCTTTCTGCACATTCTGGCCAGATGTCCACTGAAGTTGCAGTTTCTGCAGATAAATTGTTGAAACCTACAGGTTCTCGCAGCATGTTTGCCACCGCACCTCCAGCATAAGCTGAGATTGTTGTGAACAAAGGAACTGTTAACAGGCATTCCTCTCTGATTGTCTCTTTGATTACTCCTGAGCACTCTGTTGCTGAGTGTCAATGGTCCCATCCCGGGACGCATTGTCTCTTGTGATGGCGTGAGTTGCCGATCCCCCTGCCATTGTCTCTGTTACTGGCTCACCCTAGAGCCTGTTGCTGCCTGCGTGGTGTCGAATTGCCCTTGCCTGCCTGCAGGGTTCTGAGTCTCGTTTACAATGTTAACTCCCTGGTCCATCGCCACGTTGGAATCAGGGCTGCGCGCGTAAATGATCTTGGTCTCCTCTTCCCCTACCATCAAGGTCTGGGCTATCAACGTTGCATTTTCCAAAGTCAAGTCCTTGGTCTCAATAAGCTTCCTGAAAATCCCAGCATGACCAATGCCCTCAATGAAGAAATCCCTTAACATCTCCCCCCTGCAGGCGTCTGTGAACTTAGAACAAAAGAACATAAGAATTAGGAACATGAGTAGGCCATCTAGCCCCTCGAGCCTGCTCCGCCATTCAATAAGATCATGGCTGATCTGGCCGTGGACTCAGCTCCACTTACCCGCGCGCTCCCCATAACCCTTAATTCCCTTATTGGTTAAAAATCTATCTATCTGTGACTTGAATACATTCAATGAGCTCGCCTCAACTGCTTCCTTGGGCAGAGAATTACACAGATTCACAACCCTCTGGGAGAAGAAATTCCTTCTCAATTCGGTTTTAAATTGGCTCCCCCGTATTTTGAGGCTGTGCCCCCTAGTTCTAGTCTCCCCGACCAGTGGAAACAACCTCTCTGCCTCTATCTTGTCTATCCCTTTCATGATTTTAAATGTTTCTATAAGATCACCCCTCATCCTTCTGAACTCCAACGAGTAAAGACCCAGTCTACTCAATCTATCATCATAAGGTCACCCCCTCATCTCCGGAATCAGCCTAGTGAATCGTCTCTGTACCCCCTCCAAAGCCAGTATATCCTTCCTTAAGTAAGGTGACCAAAACTGCGCGCAGTACTCCAGGTGCGGCCTTACCAACACCCTATACAGTTGCAGCAGGACCTCCCTGCTTTTGTACTCCATCCCTCTCGCAATGAAGGCCAACATTCCATTCACCTTCCTGATTACCTGCTGCACCTGCAAAATAACCTTTTGGGATTCATGCACAAGAACCCCCAGGTCCCTCTGCACCGCAGCATGTTGTAATTTCTCCCCATTCAAATAATATTCCCTTTTACTGTTTTTTTTCCCCAAGGTGGATGACCTCACACTTTCTGACATTGTATTCCATCTGCCAAACCTTAGCCCTTTCGCTTAACCTATCCAAATCTCTTTGCAGCCTCTCTGTGTCCTCTACACAACCCGCTTTCCCAATAATTTTCGTGTCATCTGCAAATTTTGTTACACTACACTCTTTCCCCTCTTCCAGGTCATCTATGTATATTGTAAACAGTTGTGGTCCCAGCACCGAACCCTGTGGCACACCACTAACCACCGATTTCCAACCCGAAAAGGACCCATTTATCCCGACTCTCTGCTTTCTGTTAGACAGCCAATTCTCTATCCATGCTAATACATTTCTTCTGACTCCGCGTACCTCTATCTTCTGCAGTAACATTTTGTGTGGCACCTTATCGAATGCCTTTTGGAAATCTAAATACACCACATCCATCGGTACACCTCTATCCACCATGCTCGTTACATCCTCAAAGAATTCCAGTAAATTAGTTAAACATGATTTCCCCTTCATGAATCCATGTTGCGTCTGCTTGATTGCACTATTCCTATCTAGATGTCCCGCTATTTCTTCCTTAATGATAGCTTCAAGCATTTTCCCCACTACAGATGTTAAACTAACCGGCCTATAGTTACCTGCCTTTTATCTGCCCCCTTTTTTAAACAGAGGCGTTACATTAGCTGCTTTCCAATCCGCTGGTACCTCCCCAGAGTCCAGAGAATTTTGGTAGATTATAACGAACGCATCTGCTATAACTTCCGCCATCTCTTTTAATACCCTGGGATGCATTTCATCAGGACCAGGGGACTTGTCTACCTTGAGTCCCATTAGCCTGTCCAGCACTACCCCCCTAGTGATAGTGATTGTCTCAAGGTCCTCCCTTCCCACATTCCCGTGACCAGCAATTTTTGGCATGGTTTTTGTGTCTTCCACTGTGAAGACTGAAGCAAAATAATTGTTTAAGGTCTCAGCCATTTCCACATTTCCCATTATTAAATCCCCCTTCTCATCTTCTAAGGGACCAAGATTTACTTTAGTCACTCTTTTCTGTTTTATATATCTGTAAAAGCTTTTACTCTCTGTTTTTACAACTTACAGAGGCTGGCCAAACGCCGAAGGTCTGCAGCGAAGTCCGATAAGCTTTGTCCCTCCCGACGCCGGTGTGTATAGAACCGGTGCCGGGCCATGTGTATACGGCTCGCCGGTTTGAGGTGCTCACCGATCAGAGTGCTGAGCTCTTCAAAAGACTTGTCTGCTTCTCGGGTGCGAGCAGGTCTTTCATCAGCGCGTACGTCTTGGATCCACAGCTGGTCAGTCGATGTGTCCTCCGCTTGTCAGCCGCTTCCTCTCCCAGCCAGTCCTTCGTGACAAAGCTCTGCGAGAGCCTCTCAACGAAATCGTCCCAGTCCTCACCAACACAGTACTGTTCCTCTGTACTACCGGTGGCCATTCTCGTGGGTCGTTGATTCCCGTTTCTCATCGCCAAATGTGGTGTCCTTACACCTTACTATAGAATCACACGAGGCATGTACTGCAGACAAAGTCACTACGTGACCTGAACCTTTATTCCCAGGTCCAAGAAATGCCGACCCTCCGTGGGATCTCCCTTTATATACCTGGATGACCAGGTGAGGAGTGTCTCCCACAAGTTCACCCCTTGTGGTCAAGGTGTGCATTACTCAGCTGTATACAGTGTACAGTGTTGTTACATAAAGGTTACAGATGTGTGAAGGTTACAAACATGACAGACACAAATAACCTTCCGGAAATACTAGGGGACCGAGGGTCGAGTGAGAAGGAGGAACTGAAGAAAGTCCTTATTCGGCGGAGAATTGTGTTAGGGAAATTGATGGGATTGAAGGCCGATAAATCTCCAGGGCCTGATAGTCTGTATCCCAGAGTACTTAAGGAAGCACTAGAAATAGTGGATGCATTGGTGGTCATTTTCCAACAGTCTATCGATTCTGGATCAGTTCCTATGGACTGGAGGATAGCTAATGTAACACCACTTTTTAAAAAAGGATTGATTGAGAAAACGGGTAATTATAGGCCAGTTTGCCAGGGGAAAACTGGTTGGCAGACAGGAAGCAGAGAGTCGGGATAAATGGGTGCTTTTCAGAATGGCAAGCAGTGACTAGTGGGGTGCCGCAGGGCTCAGTGCTGGGACCTCAGCTATTTACAATATACATCAATGATTTAGATGAAGAAATTGAGTGTAATATCTCGAAGTTTGCAGATGACACTAAACTGGGTGGCGGTGTGAGCTATGAGGAGGATGCTAAGAGGCTGCAGGGTGACTTGGACAGGTTAGGTGAGTGGGAAAATGCATGGCAGATGCAGTATAATGTGGATAAATGTGAGGTTATCCACTTTGGTGTCAAAAACAGGAAGGCAGAATATTATCTGAATGGTGACAGATTAGGAAAAGGGGAGGTGCAACGAGACATGGGTGTCATGGTACATCAGTCATTGAAAGTTGGCATGCAGGTACAGCAGGCGGTGAAGAAGGGAAATGGCATGTTGGCCTTCATAGTGAGGGGATTTGAGTATAGGAGCAGGGAGGTCTTACTGCAGTTGTACAGGGCCTGAGTGAGGCCTCACCTGGAATATTGCGTTGAGTTTTGATCTCTGAATCTGAGGAAGGACGTTCTTGCTATTGAGGGAGTGCAGCGAAGGTTCACCAGACTGATTCCCGGGATGGCAGGACTGACATATGAGGAGAGACTGGATCGACTGGACCTGTATTCACTGGAGTTTAGAAGAATGAGAGGAGATTTCAGAGAAACATATAAAATTCTGACGGGACTGGACAGGTTAGATGCGGGAAGAATGTTCCCGATATTGGGGAAGTCCGGAACCAGGGGTCAAAGTCTAAGGATAAGGGGTAAGGAATTTAGGACCGAGATGAGGAGAAACTTCTTCACTCAGAGAGTTGTTAACCTGTGGAATTCCCTACCGCAGAGAGTTGTTGATGCCAGTTCATTGGATATATTCAAGAGGGAGTTAGATATGGCCCTTATGGCTAAAGGGATCAAGGGGTATGGAGAGAAAGCAGGAAAGGGGTACTGAGGTGAATGATCAGCCATGATCTTATTGAATGGCGGTGCAGGCTCGAAGGGCCGAATGGCCCACTCCTGCATCTATTTTCTATGTTTCTATGTTTCCATGTAAAGAACAAAATGTTGTTGCAAGATGTTGGGAATAGAGTGTCCCCTTGAGCAGCAAGTGAGCAAATTCGGGAGGGTGAAGGCACTGATCCTGATACCCTGCCCCAGGTCTATCCCACAAGTTATAGGTCAGTGACCTCAGGAGGGTAAAGGCACTGATCCTGATACCCTGCCCCAGGTGTCCCCCCAAGTTATAGGTCAGTGACCTCAGGAGGGTGAAGGCACTGATCCTGATACCCTGCCCCAGGTCTATCCCACAAGTTATAGGTCAGTGACCTCAGGAGGGTAAAGGCACTGATCCTGATACTCTGCCCCAGGTGTCCCCACAAGTTATAGGTCAGTGACCTCAGGAGGGTGAAGGCACTGATCCTGATACCCTGCCCCAGGTCTATCCCACAAGTTATAGGTCAGTGACCTCAGGAGGGTGAAGACACTGATCCTGATACCCTGCCCCAGGTCTATCCCACAAGTTATAGGTCAGTGACCTCAGGAGGGTGAAGACACTGATCCTGATACTCTGCCCCAGGTCTATCCCACAAGTTATAGGTCAGTGACCTCAGGAGGGTGAAGACACTGATCCTGATACCCTGCCCCAGGTCTATCCCACAAGTTATAGGTCAGTGACCTCAGGAGGGTAAAGGCACTGATCCTGATACCCTGCCCCAGGTGTCCCCACAAGTTATAGGTCAGTGACCTCAGGAGGGTGAAGGCACTGATCCTGATACCCTGCCCCAGGTCTATCCCACAAGTTATAGGTCAGTGACCTCAGGAGGGTGAAGGCACTGATCCTGATACCCTGCCCCAGGTCTATCCCACAAGTTATAGGTCAGTGACCTCAGGAGGGTGAAGGCACTGATCCTGATACCCTGCCCCAGGTCTATCCCACAAGTTATAGGTCAGTGACCTCAGGAGGGTAAAGGCACTGATCCTGATACCCTGCCCCAGGTCTATCCCACAAGTTATAGGTCAGTGACCTCAGGAGGGTGAAGGCACTGATCCTGATACCCTGCCCCAGGTCTATCACATGCTGCAGGCACCCGATGGCACCATTCGCCACAGACCCGGAAACAAAAATGGTGCCAATACGCGCAGTCGGCCACCATTGCCCACCACCTGGGTGGAGACGGTGCAGCCCCCAGACCCAGTCACTACCTCGGCCATGTCCGGGAGCGTAAGGTCAGAACCAACGAGTTCCCCAAACGGGACCTGGAACAGCCAGGTTCCCAACACCGTTAGAGAGCAGGCAGAAGATTCTGCAGCCTCAAAGGAGGATAGGGAGGCAACACACATCTGTGGCTCTGCCCACCACTAGGCAATGGCAAAGGCCCTGAGTCCAGGCTCGGTGAGCAAACCAAGCCCACCCCGCTAGCAGGGGCACAGCGCCACCATCAGACAACTAGGACCACATCTGGTTACTCTGGAACCAGCGTCCTCGCATACCTGTACATACCTCAGTACTGACCATGACTGAACCATGAATGCAATCTACCCAACCCTGATGCACGACCGTAAAACGTAACAAATGTAAGTCATGATACGAATTGTAACTTCCTTTCTTTGTACTTGCACTGTGTCTGATCCTGTATGTTAATGTAACGGGCCGGCTGCACGATCTCGCTGTGGGGGGCGGGGGAGGGAAATGGATGTATGCAGCCATGGACACACACATGGATCACACCCAGAACCCACTGGAACCTGCACTGTAAAGGTCGAACCATCCAAACTGGTAAACAACACGCAACGTAGTGGCAAAGGGACTTGGGGGTTAACAGGGAGAGAGCCAAATCAAAGCACAGCCAAGGTGCAAGGGCTATTGGCACTTAAGTCTGGGGAGAGCTAAGCCAGAGCACATAGTGCAAAGTTAATGGGCACAAAGGACTTGGGGGAGCGTGATGTTATATATGTCGACTATGGTTGTACTCTCTGTGTAGTTACTGTGAGATTGTACAAGATGGAGACTTGTTTACCTGATGTACGATCAATAAGGTTCACGCCGTGTACATACATGCTGCACCACTAGAGGGTGCAACTGGTGGAGACCGGGGGTTTCCTGCCCTGGTGGCAGGGCCCTGTATAAAAGTCTGCACACCATGTTTGCACAGCACTCTGGAGTTTGGAATAAAGGACCAAGGTCACTACAGTTTGAGTCCAACACATTGCCTTGTGGAGTCATTCATAAGTACATTATAGACATAACAGGATAGATGTACAGTTTCCGCTTGTGGGGAAGAGCATAACTAGAGGCCATCAATATAAGATCATCACCCAGAAATCCAATGGGGAATTCAGGAGAAACTTCTTTACCCAGAGAGCGGTGGGAATGTGGAACTCGCTGCCACAGGGAGGGGTTGAGGTGAACAGGATCGATGCATTTAAGGGGAGGCTGGATAAACACATGAGGGAGAAAGGAATAGAAGGATATGGTGAAGGGGTGAGATGGAGAGGAGTGGGAGGGGGCTGGTGTGGAGCATAAACCCCGGCACGGAGCGGGGAGGGGCGCGATTGGCCTGTTTCTGTGCTATACGTTCCATGTAACACAATGGGCCTGAAGTCCCACTCCCCAAGGGTGCGTAAGAAATACACATGCACCCGTGGAGTCCCCACAAGTTCCAGGTTTAGGCTTGCGAAGTGCGTGCACCTAAACCAGGAACTTGCAATGCGTCAAGAATTCTCACCTCCGAAAGTAAAGGGCCTGTGCAGGTGGAGAGTCGGGCTGTTTGCTCAACTCCTGCCCAGACAATGCCCGACAAATTCTTACAACCGATAAAGGCAGGAGTAAGGCCTGCTGTTATCAGCATCGGACTTTTAAAGCACAGAATAATAAATGTTTTTCAATAATTTTAACATTTAAAACCCTATTTGATAAGGTAAGTTTATTCTTAGGCCCTATAAAATATATAAATTTATCTTTCAAAATATTAAATTTGTGTTTTAAGTAATGAATTAAATTGCCTTTTGATTAATTTGAAATACGTGTTTTTTTTTCAGTGTTTGTGTGTTTTTGGGGATAATCCCATTCATACATCTGGACGGAATCACCATAAATATAGATGGGAGGGTGGGCTGGCCCAGCTAATCCCAGTGATGCGTATGGAGTCCATACGCTGCAGGGATACATGGGTCTCTACGTATGGAGTCCATACACAGCGGGTATACGTGGGTCTCTACGTATGGAGTCCATACACTGCAGGGATACATGGGTCTCTACGTATGGAGTCCATACACTGCAGGGATACGCGGATCTCTACAAGGACCTTCATGTTGAGGCCCAGAGCGCACGTCTCTGAACCTCCGGGTACTTGTGTAGAAATTGTTGCGGTGGGAGTCCTCGCCCGCCCGTGGGAAGCCTCTAACTGTAGATCAGGGCCACAGTGACACCGATGACAAAATGTCTGAGAATTTTCCCTCTCCCTTTTATATGGAATTTCTTCGACTAAACGCTGCCTACAACGCATTATAAGCATCATCGTTCATTATGTCCCATTTCCATCCACTTTCAGGCAATTTGTTTCTCCATCAAAGACATTATCTGGAAGGCACTGCCCTTTAATGAAGGTGATACCAGAAATCTTTTAAGGCTCTGCTTTATTGTGGTAATATTAATGGGGGGGAATTGTAGCGGTGATTGTGTTTGGCATTTATGATTTTGAAAGACTGAAGGAATCTGATTGTGATCTTTTCAATAATCCATTAGTAAATAGCAGAATCTAATTTGTTGTCAATAGGCTGCATGGCCTGAATTAATGACTGCGCTATCCGTGAGTCAGATGTCTTATTAATTCAGGAAGACAAGCACGTACTAAAATTGCTAATCTGTGCACATTTATTTCCACCATCATTTCCATATTCTCTTGTTACTGAACATGAGATTTATTATCAGGAACAGGAAAAGGCTTTTGTACCTAACAAGCCCCTTCCCTTTTCAAAAACTATTTGCATTTATCTCTCTCTCTCTCTCAGGCAGTCCCATAGGGCTAAACTTTCCTTTCATTTTCGGCGGGTTCTCGGTGATTTTCTCGGCGGTACAGCTGTTTTTCCGCCCGGCGAAAGTTCCCCCTTTTGTTTTTCAATGGTATCGCCCAAATCTGAAATCACCCGCCGGACCAAACCGCCGACGTGCAGCGCCGAGAGAATCGCCGGGGCGTAAGTTTGGCCTCAACGGAAACCCGTCCCGATCGCCGTGGGAACCGCCCTGTGAAAGCTGCTTAAACTGGGCGTCAGGTGAGCATTCGGCAAAGGGAGATCAGTTAAAGGGTCTTTATTTTTTTTTATTGTAAAATGGTGATTAGGTGTAACAGTGTCTTGGGAATGTTTTTTAACTTTTTATTTTTCTTCAGTGAAATTTTTTTTAAACTTTCCCCCTCCCTCGGCCCAACCGCAGCCTCGGACTAAATTTGAAAAAAACGCCCGTTTTACTTAGTTTCCCCTTTAACCGCGGAGAAAACCTCGGAGAATAAAGGTGCAAGACCCATTTTCTCGCCGGGCGATTAGTTTTAACTTAAAAGTGTAAATGTTCGCCAACATTACTCACCAAACAGTAGCGGTTTTTTTGGGTGGGCAATCGGGCGTTGAGGGGCTCTCAGGAAAGTCTAGCCCTCGGAGTCGAGGGTGACTTGCTCCCACACTAACACAAGTTCTCAGGTGACTGATGAGTCCAATGTGG
This sequence comes from Pristiophorus japonicus, assembly GCF_044704955.1. Classification (NCBI taxonomy): domain Eukaryota; kingdom Metazoa; phylum Chordata; class Chondrichthyes; family Pristiophoridae; genus Pristiophorus; species Pristiophorus japonicus. The sequence goes on from NC_091989.1 coordinate 189,022,231, forward strand.
GACCCACAGTCTCTGTCACAGGTGGGGCAGACGCTGGTTGGAGGGACGGGTGGGTGGGGTGCTTGGTTTGTCGTGCGCTCCTTCCGCTGTTTGTACTTGGCTTCCGCGTGCTCCCGGCGAGGAGACTCGAGATGTTCAGCACCCTCCCAGATGCTTCTCCTCCACTTAGGGCGGTCTTTGGCCAGGGACTCCCAGGTGTCGGTGGGGATGTTGCACTTTATCAGGGAGGCTTTGAGGGTGTCCTTGAAACGTTTCCTCTGCCCACCTGGGACTTGTTTGCCGTGTTGGAACTCCGAGTAGAGCGCTTATTTTGGGAGTCTAGTATCGGGCAAGCGGACGATGTGGCCCGTACAGCGAAGCTGATCGAGTGTGGTCAGTGCTTCAATGCTGGGGATATTAGCTTGAACGAGAATACTTGTGTTTATATACTGTCAATAAAGGCAGACATCGACGACGAGGTCCAACACCACTCCAGTGCACCAGCTCAGCCTTCGGTCACCTGAGGATGAGAGTTTTCAAAGACCAGGATCTCAAACCCGTCACCAAGCTTATGGTGACAGGGCAGTAGTGATACGCACCATCCTGTATGCCTCAGAGAGATGGACTATGTACAGCAGGCACCTCAAAAACTGGAGAAGTGACACCAATGCTGCGTCCGCAAGATGCTGAAATCCATTGGAAGGATAGGCATATGGCTCTGTGGCTCGTAACCACTCCAGCGACTTGAGCATAAAAATCCGGGCTGACACTCACATTGCCAGTACTGAGGGATGCCGCACTGTCGGAGGGGCAGTACTTCGGGAGTGTGTGATATATTCAGAGAGCACAAGCATTCACAGCTTCCACCATGGGCAGGCAGCTCTCTCTGGAAATCTGCCTGTTTCTGTTCAATTATAAACTGTGCAATTGCAGTACACAATACGTCCACATCCACAGTGTGGCGCTACAAACATTACAAGCTTACAGACATTATACTTCTCCCTCCTTAATGAAGAAGTTATTATAACAAACATCATACATAACTTTCATGTTTATACATAACACAGGATATAGACATTTTTTTTTCCATTTTTACAAATTTAACTTGACGACTTGTTTTCTGTTTCGAAGAGGATACCTTCGCTCTCGAACAGAACCTTCCAAACATGGTGTCGAATCTAAACTCATTTGAGGCTCAACCTGAGGAACGTTTTCCTTCATGGAATTTCCTTGATTTTCATTTGAACTCACTCTAACTTCAGGCTCTTTGTTTTCCTGACTCGGACTCAGACTTTCATTCTGATTCTCTCCGGGATTTGTTTCCAGTACATTGGATTTAGGATTTGCTACTGGTGTATCAAAACTATCTGATGAGTCAGAAATAATTGAATCATTCCCACCTTCAACTCCTTCCATGTCTGTAGGTAAAATATGATCAATATGAACAAACCTAACCTGTCCATTATCAAACATCATTACCAAATATGTGCGAGGACCACATATCTTCACCACTCTTCCTGGTAACCACTTTATCCATTTATGGTGATGGTTCTTCACTCTCACCTTCTGGTTTAATTTCACACTTCTCTCTTTTACTCTACCTCTATCATGATTCTCTTTCTGTCTTAATTGTGTCTCTTCTACGGATTGTGCCAAATTTGGCTTTAACAACGATAATCTGGTCGTGGCTGTCATTTGAGAAACAACTCTGCTGGTGTTCTACCAGTGGTTGTATGAGGAATATTTCGATATGTAATCAAAAAATTAGCCAATTTGTGATCCAATGACAACTGTCATTTCCTTGGATTTGGATCTAACATTTGTTTTATGAGGGCACGTTTTACAATTTGTACAGTAAGATCCAGTTTTGAGAAGATCTGACCACCTGTCAGTGTTGTGAACAAATCTTCTATATTCGGCAATGTATTGGGGACATTACCCTCTAGAACTTGGTTTACGGTTACTTTATATTCACCACACAATCTTACCTTACCATCGGACTTAGTTACAACAACAATGGGTGTAGCCCAATTACATCGATCTATCTTACAAATAATGTTTTCAGTCTCTAGTCTTTTGAGTTCTTGCTCAACTTTCTCCTTGAGTGCATATGGTACGGAACGTGGTTGTAGTAAACCGATCTAGCGTCCTTCTGTACCCTGACACTCGCCTTGAAGCTTTGGATCGGACTGCCCGTTTCACAGAACACCTTCGGATACTTCTTGATAACATCATCCTTTGATGTAAATCTCGCTTCCACACAGAAAATCTTACTTCAATCCAGCTTCAGTGAGCTCAACCAAGTAAGTCAGGCTTGTCTCCTTTCACTACTATTAGAGGCAAGTTCTGAAATTGACCTTTATATTTCACCGGTACGGTGATACGACCTACCACAGGAATTTTCTCTCCCGAGTAGTCTCATAGCTCTATCTTGGATTTCTCCAGTTGGAAATCACACAATTTGTCGCGGTATAGCGAATCCGGTACTACACTCACGGATGCACCTGTGTCAATTTCCATTGGTATCTTGAATCCCACAACATCTATGTGGATTTTGATGCTTTCCAAATCGCTGTCCGTTAACCTCGTGCTCCTGATGACGTGTAACTCTAACATCTCCTCGTCCTGTTGCTGTTCTTCCAAGCTATGTGGTCTCTTTGGATTTCTACTCATAGCTTTGAACACTGGACTCATAGCTTTAAAAGCTGGTTTACCCTTCAGTCGGCATGCCTTCGCAAGATGCCCAGTCTTTCTGCAGAAGAAACACTCTGCCTTCACGTATGGACAACTTTGAGCAATATGTTGTCCCGGGCACCTATCGCACGACTTCGACGCTCTGTTAGAATTTCCAGTTTCTGAGACTTTGGGCTCCCACCGTCTTTTACTTTGGACCTGCAGGTGATTTACCTCGTTTAACTGACAACCGTAATTATTATTTAATTCTCGGGAATATTGTTCTTAGAGGCAGCCGTTAGCGGCTGATGGGGGGGTGGGCTTGTGACCACCTGAGCGAGTGAGCGCTGGGCTGCGGCAACTCCCGTGACCTTCAGTGGCGGTTTACCCAGTGTGCTAAGAGTAATCGCTGAGCACTCTAGCGCCCCCCCACTGGGTGACATCAGTGAGTGTGCAACGTCTCCGTGGCCGCGATCGCGAACATGACGGCTTTGGCCTGCCGTAGTGCCCTGCCTAACTCCCGACAGGGAAAGCATGCATCACGGAGACGCTGCCAGAAAATATGTCCGATTGGGAGCAGGAACGCGATTAAAATGATTTTTTCCCCATTAATGCGACTCGCCGAGATGCTGTTTATTTCTCTGACCTCCCCTTTCGGCGCTGGGATGCTGGTTGCCTAGCGCCAGAATTTAGCAGCGCTCCTACGATAGCACCCCAGGAATCAGGATTCGCGCCTGGGGAGGGGTGAGAAACATTTCCCTCAGCGCTGCACTCCCCTCGGGGCGCTAAAACTGAATATCCCGGTTGGAGGCGGTAAATATCACCCGGCGCTAAAGTTAGCGATCACGCGGTGTCCCCGTCTCAATCCATGTGGCACCGATGTTTGAGCCCAAAATGCTATTTACCTTCCTGCCATTTGAACCCGTCACTGCAATGAACAATTTGCCCAGAATAAATCTGTCAATCTCCTTCATAATATTGAAAACTCAAAGATTACTCTTTCCCAAAGAATATGAATCCAATTTCCTCCTGAGTTTAATTCCTGATAAGGAGCCCCCTCAGTTGCTCCCTTGTTTATATCCCCTGTGTATAGACGGGGCGGTGATGTTACTAGGAATCCCAAGGCCTGAGCTAACGATCCGGAGACATGAGTTCCAATCCCACCAAAACAGCTGGTGAATTTAAATTCAATTAATTCAATAAATCTGGGATAAAAAGCCAGTGTCAGTCATGGTGAGCAGGAAACTACCGGAGTGTTGTAAAAACCCATCTGGTTCACTGATGTTCCTTTCGGGAAGGAAATCTGCCCTACCTCACCACCTATTCCCTCGATCCCTCCACGATCTCGAAATTGTCCGACTGCTTGTCCCACATCCAGTTCGGGATGAGCAGAAATTTTCTCCAATTGAATATTGGGAAGACCGAAGCCATTGTTTTCGGTCCCTGCCACAAACTCCGTTCCCTGGCCACTGACTCCATCCCTCTCCCCACCTTCTGTCTGAGGCTGAACCAGACTGTTCACAACTTCGGGGTCATATTTGATCCTGAAATGAGCTTTCGACATATCCGCAGCATAACTAAGACCATCTATTACCACCTCCGTAACATCACCCGTCTCCGCCCTTGCCTCAGCTCATCCGCTGCTGAAGCCCTCATCCGTGCCTTTGTTACCTCTAGATTTGACTATTCCAATGCACTCCTGGCTGGTCTCCCACATTCTACCCGACGTAAACTAGAGGTGATCCAAAACGCGGCTGCCCCGTGTCCTAACTCGCACCGAGTCCCGCTCACCCATCACTCCCTGTGCTCACTGCCCCGTGTCCTAACTCACACCGAGTCCCACTCACCCATCACCCCCTGTGCTCACTGCCCAATGTCCTAACTCACACCGAGTCCCACTCACCCATCACTCCCTGTGCTCACTGCCCCGTGTCCTAACTCACACCCAGTCCCACTCACCCATCACCCCCTATGTTCACTGCCCCATGTCCTAACTCTCACCGAGTCCCGCTCACCCATCATCCACTGTGCTCACTGACCCCGTATCCTAACTCGCACCCAGTCCCGCTCACCCATCACCTCCTGTGCCCCATGTCTTAACCCGTACCAATCCCGATCACCCATCACCCTCTGTGCTCACTGACCCGTGTCCTAACTCGCACCAAGTCCCGCTCACCCATCACCCGCTGTGCTCACTGCCCTGTGTCCTAACTCGCACCGAGTCCCGTTCACCCATCACCCGCTGTGCTCACTGCCCTGTGTCCTAACTCGCACCCAATCCCACTCACCCATCACCCCCTGTGCCACGTGTCCTAACTCGCACCCAGTCCCGCTCACCCATCACCCCCTGTGCTCACTGACCCACATTGGCTCCCGATTAAGCAACACCTCGATTTCAAAATTCTCATCTTTATTTTCAAATCCCTCCATGGCCCTCGCCCCTCCCTATCTCTGTAATCTCCTCCAGCCCCACAACCCCCCGAGATGTCTGCGCTCCTCTAATTCTGTCCCCTTGAGCATCCCTGATTATAATCGCTCCACCATCAGTAGCCGTGCCTGGGCCCCAAGCTCTGGAACTCCCTCCCTAAACCTCTCCGCCTCTCGAACTCTCTCTCCTCCTTCAAAACGCTCTTTAAAACCTCCCTCTTTGACCCAGCTGTTGGTCACCTGCGTTAATTTCTACTTATGCGGCTCGGTGTCAAATTTTTATCGTATAATCCTCCTGTGAAGCCCCTTGGGATGTTTCACTACGTTAAAGGTGCTATATCAATTCAAGTTGTTGTTGTTGTCCTTACCTGGTCTGGCCTATATGTGACTCCAGACACATAGAAATGTGGTTGACTCTTCACTGCCCTCTGCTGTTGAAGAAGGGAGCTGACCACCACCTTCTCGAGGTAAATTAGGGATGGGCAATAAATGCTGACCACATCCTCAAAATCATCCAAGCATGGGTAGATGGAGTTGAGATACCGATCAACTATGATCCAGTTGTATGGCGGAACAGGCTCGAGGGGCTGAATGGCCTCCTCCTGTTCCTATGTTCAATGTTCAAATACCTGTTTCAATCAACCCCAGCATCAAGCACTCTCTGGTTACATTATGCACCAGCCTCTGAGGAACACACTTGCTGTATCGCTCCAACACGTCTCTATTTGCCACACCACTTATCCCTGGGACTGATTGAGCGAGATTGCCAATTTGGTGACAATTAGTTCTGAATTCCAGGTTGCAGTTTTGTTGTGAATTCATTACCTCCAGCAGAGAGGGAAGGTTTTCCCTGAAACATATCAAAGTGCTTGAAGTAGTTTAACTCGCTCTACACCCTGTCCCCATCTCACAGAATCACACAGCGCAGAAGGAATTTGGTAAGCCCATTGTGCTGGTGCCAGCTTTGTGTACGCGTAAATAACTGACAAACTGAACCAAGAGAAATGTAACTTAACTGTGCTTTTATACAACCCAAAATGGTGCCTCAAACCAGCACGAACCATCATGAATACAGCAACTGTGACTAGCTCCCGCAAGGTCCTAATGCCTGTCGAGTGAGCTGTAACAAATAAACAGAGTATAAGCACAACCTATTTCCCCCCTTCTGAAAACACAGTCTATGTACAGACAAAGTCCTTGAGGCAGCCAGGCCGTGTTCTGATACACTGAGACCTGCGTGGGGCTTGCGGTGTTTGATCGAGGTTTTCGGTTGGGAAACAGAACGGTGCCTCTGTTCCATCCTGTTGGCCTGTGAGTTGGGATCAGTCTACGAGCGTTCCATCGAGTTCCATCATTGAGCTCGTAGGTGTGAGGCTGAACTTTCGCCCGATCTGTTGTGGAGGTGAAAGTGAAGATGCGAGCTTATGACTCCGGTTTGGGAGCCGAACTCTGACCCAATCTCCGTTCTTCAGTTGGGGCTTTTGAGCGCGTTGTTTTGTGTCAGTGTACGACTTCACTTTTCGTTGGTGTTCTGAAATCTGGGATGCGAGTGTGGTTATCTACGCGCCAGGTTTGGCTGGGGGTTTGAGAATGTGCAGTGGCCAGCGAAGATTCTGCCCGATCATGAGCTCAGCGGGTGTCTCCCCCGTTAGCGAGTGCTTTGTCGAACGGTATGTGCGGAGAATGGTCTGAACCACTTCGGCGAATGTTTGGCCCACTGCGAGGTTGGCTCTTTGATGACGCGGTTAAATCGCTCAACACCTGCGTTGCTTTGAGGATTGTACCGAGCAGTAAGGCGATGCTCGATAGCCTGACGAGTGTGGAAATCCGCGAACTGGTCAGACACAAACTGTGGTCCATTGTCTGTGATTATCACCTCTGGGCGGTTCCACTTCCTGAACATACGCTGCAGAATAGTGATGATCGTTGATGAGGTCACTGAACTTGTAGCGATTTCTGACCATTTGGAATGCAGGCCATGTACCTACAACAAGGAAACGCTGGAGCTGTGGAGCTGCTTCAACTGGACCGAAGATATCCGACTGAAGTTGTTGCCATGGTCTTTGTGGCCATGGAATGGGCTCCATTGGCGCTGGTCAGATGTTTGTGGCCTTTTCGCTCAGACTGCAGGCTTCACAGTGTGAGACAAACTCCTCGATGCGAGTGTCAGTCCCAGGCCACCTTACTGAATCGCGATATCTCCGCTTCATGCAGACAATGCCAGGGTGTCCAAAGTGTGCCAATGAGAGAACGCACTGTTGAAGCGACTTGGGAATTACTGCTCTATCACCACGATCTCGGCAGCCATCGGTCCAAACGGAAAATTCATCACGAAGTCTGTGGAAGGTTTTCAGCTTTTCTGGAATTTGCTTAGGCCACTCAGTCTGGAGGAGTGGCTCACGTGCTGGAGCATAGCATCACGCTCTGATTCAGTTTTGAGTTCGTTGCAGGAGATGTTATGTATGTAACTATGTAATACTTGCCATCAGAGGGCGCGACTGTTGGAGTCCTAATGATCACCAGCACACATGTGCAGGGCCAGTATAAAAGGTCGGCTGCCATGTTATTTAGGCACTTTGGAGTTGAAATAAAGAAGACTAAGGTCACACTAAGTTTGCTCACAGTACTCAGCCTTGTGGAGTTCTTCTATACATAACAATTGGCGACGAGTAACATAATACGAACCTTCACGCAACCATGGCTGCCGGTGGAATATTAGAGAGACTTGTAGAGGGTGATGATTGGGAAGCCTTCGTCGAGCGTCTCGACCAGTACTTCGTGGCCAAGGAGCTGGAGGGAGACACTAACGTGGCCAAGCGCAGGGCGGTTCTCCTCACCGTCTGTGGGCCTAAAGTAAACGGCCTCATCAAGAATCTGCTCACACCGACAAAACCAACGGCGAAGGAATATACAGAGTTGTGCACGCTGGTTCGGGACTACCTCAAGCCGAAGGAGAGTATCCTCATGGTCAGATATCGTTTTTACACGCACCATCGCTCCGAGGGCCAGGACGTCGCCGACCTGAGATGTCCCGCGGGACCTTGCGATTTTGGAGCTCTGTTGGGGCAAATGCTGCGGGAATTTTTCATGCTGGCATCAGCTCATTCTTCGAAAGCTGCTGGCCGACGAAACCCTAGACCTGAGCAGGGCCATCGCGATCGCCCAGGTACGCATGGCCACGGGCGATAACACCAAACAGATATCTTCTCAACATCGAAGCTCATCGGCAAGTACTGTGTATAAAATAACGTCGCTAGCAGGCCGAACTGCATATGGCAGGGCCTATACGTCTACGGCTGCAAGATCTGTGATGACTCAGAGTCCACCATCGGGAGTGAATGTGAATCCATTAGCACCGTGTTGGCACTGTGGGGGTAATCATCGGGTCCATCAATGTCGATTCAAGCACTACGTGTGCAAAGGCTGCAACGATGAGACACCTCCAGTGACTGCGACACACCACGTGGCAGAGGATGATCGATCCAGCACGGATCACGCAACACGGGCAACTCAACCAGAGGAAGAAGTGTATGGGGTACATACCTTCACCACCAAGTGCCCTCCTATAATGCTGAAAGTCAAATTAGTATCCATGGAGTTAGACACGGGGGCGACTCAGTCGTATACAAATAGAAAATTAACATCTTACTATGGTTGTAAATAAGCCAGAAGGCTTTTGAGAAACTGTGGGGCAATAAAGCACAAAGGCCCAAACTGAGTCTGATTAATGTAAAGCTGCATACCTTCACCAAAGAGCTCATACCAGTCATTGGAAGTGCGGCAATGAAGGTACCGTACGATGGAGCTGTGCATGACCCATCATTGTGGATTGTTCCAGGCAATGGCCCAACGCTGTTTGGCAGAAGCTGGCTAGAAAAGATTAGATGGAATTGGAATGACATCATAGAAACATAGAAACATAGAAACATAGAAAATAGGTGCAGGAGTAGGCCATTCGGCCCTTCTAGCCTGCACCGCCATTCAATGAGTTCATGGCTGAACATGCAACTTCAGTACCCCATTCCTGCTTTCTCACCATACCCCTTGATTCCCCAAGTAGTAAGGACTTCATCTAACACTTTTTGAATATATTTAGTGAATTGGCCTCAACAACTTTCTGTGGTAGAGAATTCCACAGGTTCACCACTCTCTGGGTGAAGAAATTCCTCCTCATCTCAGTCCTAAATGGCTTCCCCCTTATCCTTAGACTGTGTCCCCTGGTTCTGGACTTCCCCAACATTGGGAACATTCTTCCTGCATCTAACCTGTCTAACCCCGTCAGAATTTTAAACGTTTCTATGAGGTCCCCTCTCATTCTTCTGAACTCCAGTGAATACAAGCTCAGTTGATCCAGTCTTTCTTGATAGGTCAGTCCCGCCATCCCGGGAATCAGTCTGGTGAACCTTCGCTGCACTCCCTCAATAGCAAGAATGTCCTTCCTCAGGTTAGCAGACCAAAACTGTACACAATACTCCAGGTGTGGCCTCACCAAGGCCCTGTACAATTGTAGCAACACCTCCCTGCCCTTGTACTCAAATCCCCTCGCTATGAAGGCCAACATGCCATTTGCTTTCTTAACCGCCTGCTGTACCTGCATGCCAACCTTCAATGACTGATGTACCATGACACCCAGGTCTCGTTGCACCTCCCCTTTTCCTAATCTGTCACCATTCAGATAATAGTCTGTCTCTCTGTTTTTACCACCAAAGTGGATAACCTCACATTTATCCACATTATACTTCATCTGCCATGCATTTGCCCACTCACCTAACCTATCCAAGTCGCTCTGCAGCCTCATAGAATCCTCCTTGCAGCTCACACTGCCACCCAACTTAGTGTCATCCGCAAATTTGGAGCTACTACATTTAATCCCCTCGTCTAAATCATTAATGTACAGTGTAAACAGCTGGTGCCCCAGCACAGAACCTTGCGGTACCCCACTAGTCACTGCCTGCCATTCTGAAAAGTCCCCATTTACTCCTACTCTTTGCTTCCTGTCTGACAACCAGTTCTCAATCCATGTCAGCACACTACCCCCAATCCCATGTGCTTTAACTTTGCACATTAATCTCTTGTGTGGGACCTTGTCGAAAGCCTTCTGAAAGTCCAAATATACCACATCGACTGGTTCTCCCTTGTCCACTCTACTGGAAACATCCTCAAAAAATTCCAGAAGATTTGTCAAGCATAATTTCCCTTTCACAAATCCATGCTGACTTGGACCTATCATATTACCTCTTTCCAAATGCACTGCGATGACATCCTTAATAACTGATTCCATCATTTTACCCACTACCGATGTCAGGCTGACCGGTCTGTAATTCCCTGTTTTCTCTCTCCCTCCTTTTTTAAAAAGTGGGGTTACATTGGCTACCCTCCACTCCATAGGAACTGATCCAGAGTCAATGGAATGTTGGAAAATGACTGTCAATGCATCCACTATTTCCAAGGCCACCTCCTTAAGTACTCTGGGATGCAGTCCATCAGGCCCTGGGGATTTATCAGCCTTCAATCCCATCAATTTCCCCAACACAATTTCCCGACTAATAAGGATTTCCCTCAGTTCCTCCTCCTTACTAGACCCTCCGACCACTTTTATATCCGGAAGGTTGTTTGTGTCCTCCTCAGTGAATACCGAACCAAAGTACTTGTTCAATTGGTCCGCCATTTCTTTGTTCCCCGTTATGACTTCCCCTGATTCTGACTGCAGGGGACCTACATTTGTCTTTACTAACCTTTTTCTCTTTACATATCTATAGAAACTTTTGCAATCCGTCTTAATGTTCCCTGCAAGCTTCTTCTCGTACTCCATTTTCCCTGCCCTAATCAAACCCTTTGTCCTCCTCTGCTGAGTTCTAAATTTCTCCCAGTCCCCGGGTTCTCTGCTATTTCTGGCCAATTTGTATGCCACTTCCTTGGCTTTAATGCTATCCCTGATTTCCCTTGATAGCCACGGTTGAGCCACCTTCCCTTTTTTATTTTTACGACAGACAGGAATTTACAATTGTTGTCGTTCATCCATGCGGTCTCTAAATGTCTGCCATTGCCCATCCACAGTCAACCCCTTCAGTATCATTCGCCAATCTATCCTAGCCAATTCACGCCTCATACCTTCAAAGTTACCCTTCTTTAAGTTCTGGACCATGGTCTCTGAATTAACTGTTTCATTCTCCATCCTAATGCAGAATTCCACCATATTATGGTCACTCTTCCCCAAGGGGCCTCGCACAACGAGATTGCTAATTAATCCTCTCTCATTACACAACACCCAGTCTAAGATGGCCTCTCCCCTAGTTGGTTCCTCGACATATTGGTCTAAAAAACCATCCCTTATGCACTCCAGGAAATCCTCCTCTACCGTATTGCTTCCAGTTTGGTTAACCCAATCTATGTGCATATTAAAGTCACCCATTATAACTGCTGCACCTTTATTGCACGCACCCCTAATTTCATGTTTGATGCCCTCCCCAACATCACTACTACTGTTTGGAGGTCTGTACACAACTCCCACTAACGTTTTTTGTCCTTTGGTATTCTGCAGCTCTACCCATATAGATTCCACATCATCCAAGCTAATGTCCTTCCGAACTATTGCCTTAATTTGCTCCTTAACCAGCAATGCTACCCCACCTCCTTTTCCTTTTATTCTATCTTTCCTGAATGTTGAATACCCCTGGATGTTGAGTTCCCAGCCCTGATCATCCTGGAGCCACGTCTCCGTAATCCCAATCACATCATATTTGTTAACATCTATTTGCACAGTTAATTCATCCACTTTATTGCGGATACTCTTTGCATTAAGACACAAAGCCTTCAGGCTTGTTCTTTTAACACCCTTTGTCCTTTTAGAATTTTGCTGTACAGTGGCCCTTTTTGTTCTTTGCCTTGGGTTTCTCTGCCCTCCACTTTTCCTCATCTCCTTTCTGTCTTTTGCTTTTGCCTCCTTTTTGTTTCCCTCTGTCTCCCTGCATTGGTTCCCATCCCCCTGCCATATCAGTTTAAATCCTCCCCAACAGCACTAGCAAACACTCCCCCTAGGACATCAAAGCACTATCTTCAGTGGATGATGCCTCGTGTGCTCAAGTGCTGAGCAAGTTTCCCTCGCTATTCGAACCAGGCATCGGCAACTTCACAGGCGCCAAGGTACAGATCCATCTAGGCCCCGAGGCACGGCCCGCCCATCACAAGGCTCGGGCGGTTCCGTACATGATGAGGGAGAAAGTCGAGATCGAACTGGACAGACTCCAACACGAAGGAATCATATCGCCAGTCGAGTTCAACGAGTGGGCCAGTCCAATTGTTCCGGTGTTGAAAAGTGATGGCACGGTTAGTATCTGTGGAGACTACAAGGTAACGATTAACCGAGTCTCACTACAGCACCAGTACCCGCTACCCAAGGTGGTTGATCTGTTCGCAACGTTAGCGGGGGGAAGTCGTTCACCAAGTTGGACCTAACCTCCGCCTACATGACACAGGAGCTGGCTGAATCTTCAAAAAGACTGATGTGCATCAACACATACAAAGGGCTGTTTATATACCACAGGTGCACTTTCGGGATTTGCTTGGCTGCAGCCATTTTCCAGAGAAACATGGAGAGTTTGCTGAAATCTGTTCCGCGCACCGTTGTGTTTCAAGACAACATCCTGATCACTGGTCGTGACACCATCGAACATCTACACTAAGTCGCCTAAACAGAGTGGGACTCAGGCTGAAATGCTCCAAGTGTGTTTTCCTGGTGCCAGAAGTCAAATTTTTGGGGAGAAAGATTGCAGCAGATGGCATCAGGTCCATGGACTCAAAGACAGAGGCCACCAAGAATGTACTCAGACGTTCTTGCTGTTGAGGGATGCAGCGAAGGTTCACCAGACTGATTCCCGGGATGGCTGGTCTGACATATGAGGAGAGACTGGATCAACTGGGCCTTTATACATTGGAGTTTCGAAGGATGAGAGGGGATCTCATAGAAACATACAAGATTCTGATGGGACGGGACAGGTTAGATGTGGGCAGATTGTTCCCAATGTCGGGGAAGTCCAGAACCAGGGGACATAGTCTTAGGATAAGGGGTAGGCCATTTAGGGCTGAGATGAGGAGAAACTTCTTCAATCAGAGAGTTGTTAACCTGTGGAATTCCCTGCCGCAGAGAGTTGTTGAGGCAAGTTCATTGGATAAATTCAAGAGGAAGTTAGATATGGCCCTTAAGGCTAAAGGGATCAAGGGGTATGGAGAGAAAGCAGGAATGGCATATTGAGGGATTGATCAGCCATGATCTTATTGAATGGTGGTGCAGGCTCGAAGGGCAGAATGGCCTATTCCTGCACCTATTTTCTATGTTTCTACAGACTGTGACGGAGTTGCGTTCGTTCCGAGGACTCCTCAACTATTTCGATAACTTTCTACACGGATTGAGCACATTGTTAGAGCCTTTTCACATGTTGCTACGTAAGGGTGACAACTGGGTTTGAAGAAAGCCAGGAACCTGCTATGTTTAAATAAGTCACTTGTACACTATGACCCATGTAAACGTTTAGTGCTAGCTTGTGACGCCTCACCGTACGGGGTCGGCTGTGTGTTACAGCAAGCCAATGTATCGGGCAACCTCCAACCGATTACATACGCGTCTAGAAGTCTGTATAAAGCTGAGAGAGCCTATAGTATGTCGAGAAAGAGGCGTTAGCATGTGTATATTGGGTTAAGAAAATGCACGAATACCTATTTGGACTTCGGTTTGAGCTTGAACCTAACCACAAGTCGCTCATTTTGCTGTTTTCAGAGAGCAAAGGTATAAACACCGTTGCTTCATCCCGCATCCAAAGATGGGCACTAACATTATCCGCTTATGACTATGTTACCCGCCACAGACCAGGCACTGAAAACTGCCAGTGCTCTCAGCCGGCTACCATTACCCACCACTGGGGTTGAAATGGTGCAGCCCGCAGACTGGTCATGGATGCTTTTGAGAGCGAGGGGTCCCCCGTCACAGCTCGCCAGATCAGGACCTGGACCGGCCAGGATCCTGTGCTATCATTAGTAAATGGGAACTGGTCGGCTGTTCCCGGGGAGATGCAAAATGAAATTAAGCCATTTCACCAACGCAAAGCTGAAATATCCATCCAGTTGGATTATCTCTTGTGGGGTAATCGCGTGGTTCTGCCAAAAAAATGCTGGGAAACATTTATACACAACCTACACAGTACCCACCCAGGCATTGTCATGATGAAAGCAATTGCCTTGTCGCATGTTTGGTAGCCCGGCATTGACTCGGACTTGGAGTCATGCGTACATCAGTGCAACACTTGCTCGCAACTGAGCAATGCACCAAGGGAGGTGCCACTGAGTCTGTGGTCATGGCCCCCCAAACCGTGGTCCAGGATCCACGTAGATTTTGCCGGCCCCTTTTGAGGAAAGATGTTTTTTTGTAGCTGTGGATGCTTACTCCAAATGGATTGAATATGTAATCATGTCATCCAGCACGTCCACAGCCATGGAAAGCCTCCGGGCCATGTTCTCCACCAATGGCTTGCCCGACGTCCTGGTCAGTGACAATGGACCGTGTTTCACCAGCTCGGAATTCAACGAGTTTATGACCCACAATGGCATCAAGCATGTCAGGTCTGCCCCGTTTAAGCCCGTGTCTAATGGTCAAGCAGAACGGGCAGTCCAAACAATCAAGCAGAGCACGAACCGCGTAACGGATGGCTCCCTGCAGACCCACTTGAACATAAGAACATAAGAACATAAGAACATAAGAATTAGGAACAGGAGAAGGCCATCTAGCCCCTCGAGCCTGCTCCACCATTCAACAAGATCATGGCTGATCTGGCCGTGGACTCAGCTCCACTTACCCGCCCGCTCCCCGTAACCCTTAATTCCCTTATTGGTTAAAAATCTATCTATTTGTGACTTGAATACATTCAATGAGCTAGCCTCAACTGCTTCCTTGGGCAGAGAATTCCACAGATTCACAACCCTCTGGGAGAAGAAATTCCTTCTCAACTGGTTTTAAATTGGCTCCCCGGTATTTTGAGGCTGAGCCCCCTAGTTCTAGTCTCCCCGACCAGTGGAAACAACCTCTCTGCCTCTATCTTGTCTATCCCTTTCATGATTTTAAATGTTTCTATAAGATCACCCCTCATCCTTCTGAACTCCAACGAGTAAAGACCCAGTCTACTCAATTTATCATCATAAGGTAACCCCCTCATCTCCGGAATCAGCCTCGTGAATCGTCTCTGTACCCTCTCCAAAGCTAGTATATCCTTCCTTAAGTAAGGTGACCAAAACTGCATGCAGTACTCCATGTGCGGCCTCACCAATACCCTATACAGTTGCAGAAGGACCTCCCTACTTTTGTACTCCATCCCTCTCGCATTGAAGGCCAACATTCCATTCGCCTTCCTGATTACCTGCTGCACCTGCAAACTAACTTTTGGGATTCATGCACAAGGACCCCCAGGTCCCTCTGCACCGCAGCATGTTGTAATTTCTCCCCATTCAAATAATATTCCCTTTTACTGTTATTTCTCCCAAGGTGGATGACCTCACACTTTCCGACATTGTATTCCATCTGCCAAACCTTAGCCCATTCGCTTAACCTATCTAAATCTCTTTGCAGCCTCTCTGTGTCCTCTACACAACCCGCTTTCCCACTAATCTTTGTGTCATCTGCAAATTTTGTTACACTACACTCTGTCCCCTCTTCCAGGTCATCTATGTATATTGTAAACAGTTGTGGTCCCAGCACCGATCCCTGTGGCACAGCACTAACCACCAATTTCCAACCCAAAAAGGACCCATTTATCCCGACTCTCTGCTTTCTGTTAGCCAGCCAATTCTCTATCCATGCTAATACATTTCCACTGACTCCGCGTACCTTTATCTTCTGCTGTAACCTTTTGTGTGGCACCTTATCGAATGCCTTTTGGAAATCTAAATACACCACATCCATCGGTACACCTCTATCCACCATGCTCGTTATATCCTCAAAGAATTCCAGTAAATTAGTTAAACATGATTTCCCCTTCATGAATCCATGCTGCGTCTGCTTGATTGCTCTATTCCTATCTAGATGTCCCGCTCATTCTTCCTTAATGATAGTTTCAAGCATTTTCCCCACTACAGATGTTAAAATAACTGGCCTATAGTTAGCTGCCTTTTGTCTGCCCCCTTTTTTAAACAGAGGCGTTACATTAGATGCTTTCCAATCCGCTGGTACCTCCCCAGAGTCCAGAGAATTTTGGTAGATTATAACGAATGCATCTGCTATAACTTCCGACATCTCTTTTAATACCCTGGGATCCATTTCATCAGGACCAGGGGACTTGTCTACCTTGAGTCCCATTAGCCTGTCCAGCACTACCCCCCTAGTGATAGTGATTGTCTCAAGGTCCTCCCTTCCCACATTCCTGTGACCAGCAATTTCTGGTATGGTTTTTGTGTCTTCCACTGTGAAGACCGAAGCAAAATAATTGTTTAAGGTCTCAGCCATTTCCACATTTCCCATTATTAAATCCCCCTTCTCATCTTCTAAGGGACCAACATTTACTTTAGTCACTCTTTTCCGTTTTATATATCTGTAAAAACTTTTACTATCCGTTTTTATGTTTTGCGCAAGTTTACCTTCGTAATCTATCTTTCCTTTCTTTATTGCTTTCTTAGTCATTCTTTACTGTCGTTTAAAATTTTCCCAATCTTTTAGTTTCCCACTAACCTTGGCCACCTTATACGCATTGGTTTTTAATTTGATACTCTCCTTTATTTCCTTGGTTATCCACGGCTGGTTATCCCTTCTCTTACCGCCCTTCTTTTTCACTGGGATATATTTTTGTTGAGCACTATGAAAGAGCTCCTTAAAAGTCCTCCACTCTTCCTCAATTGTGCCATCGTTTAGTCTGTGTTTCCAGTCTACTTTAGCCAACTCTGCCCTCATCCCACTGTAGTCCCCTTTGTTTAAGCAGAGTACGCTCATTTGAGACACTACTTCCTCACCCTCAATCTGTATTACAAATTCAACCATACTGTGATCACTCATTCCGAGAGGATCTTTTACTAGGAGATCGTTTATTTTTCCTGTCTCATTACACAGGACCAGATCTAAGATAGCTTGTTCCCTTGTAGGTTCTGTAACATAC
Source organism: Pristiophorus japonicus (assembly GCF_044704955.1). Lineage (NCBI taxonomy): Eukaryota > Metazoa > Chordata > Chondrichthyes > Pristiophoridae > Pristiophorus > Pristiophorus japonicus. The sequence continues at coordinate 189,039,438 of NC_091989.1, forward strand.
TGTTCTAAGAAACAATTCCGTATGCATTCTATGAATTCCTCCTCCAGGCTACCCCGCGCGATTTGATTTGACCAATCGATATGTAGGTTAAAATCCCCCATGAATACTGCCGTTCCTTTTTCACATGCCTCCATTATTCCCTTGATTATTGCCCGCCCCACCGTGAAGTTATTATTTGGGGGCCTATAAACTACGCCCACCAGTGACTTTTTCCCCTTACTATCTCTAATCTCCACCCACAATGATTCAACATTTTGTTCATTATCGTCTCTCACAACTGCCCTGATATCATCCTTTATTAACAGAGCTACCCCACCTCCTTTCCCTTCTTGTCAATCTTTCTGAATTGTCAGATACCCCTGAATGTTTAATTCCCAGTCTTGGCCACCCTGCAACCATGTTTCTGTAATGGCCACCAAATCATACCCATTTGTAATGATTTGTGCCGTCAACTCATTTACTTTATTTCGAATGCTGCGTGCATTTAGGTAGAGTGTTTTAATACTAGGTTTTAAACTAGGTTTTTGACCCCTCCTGCAGCCCCTTTACATTCAGTGGCCCTTTTTGTTTTTTGCCTTGGGTTTCTCTGCCCTCCACTTTTACTCATCTCCTTTCTGTCTTTTGCTTTTGTCTCCATTTTGTTTCCCTCTGTCTCCCTGCATTGGTTCCCATCCCCCTGCCATATCAGTTTAACTCCTCCCCAACAGCACTAGCAAACACTCCCCCTAGGACATTGGTTCCAGTCCTGCCCAGGTGCAGGCTGTCCGGTTTGTACTGGTCCCACCTCCCCCAGAACCTGTTCCAATGCCCCAGGAATTTGAATCCCTCCCTGCTGCACCACTGCTCAAGCCACGTATTAATCTGAGCTATCCTGCGATTCCTACTCTGACTAGCATGTGGCACTGGTAGCAATCCCAAGATTACTACTTTTTAAGTCCTACGTTTTAATTTATCTCCTAGCTCCTTAAATTTGTCTCGTAGGACCTCATCCCTTTTTTTACCTATATCGTTGGTACCTATATACACCATGATAACTGGCTGTTCTCCCTCCCTTTTCAGAATGTCCTGCACCCACTCCGAGACATCCTTGACCCTTGCACCAGGGAGGCAACATACCATCCTGGAGTCTCGGTTGCAGCCACAGAAACGCCTATCTATTCCCCTCATCATTGAATCCCCAATCACTATTGCTCTCCCACTCTTTTTCCTGCCCTCCTGTGCAGCAGAGCCAGCCACGGTGCCATGAACTTGGCTGCTGCTGCCCTCCCCTGATGAGTCATCCCCCTCAACAGTACTCAAAGCAGTGTATCTGTTTTGCAGGGGGATGACCGCAGGGGACCCCTGCACTACCTTCCTTGCACTGCTCTTCCTGCTGGTCTTCCATTCCCTAGCTGGCTGTGGACCCTTCACCTGCGGTAAAACCAACTCGCTACACGTGCTGCTCACGTCATTCTCAGCATCGTGGATGCTCCAGAGTGAATCCACCCTCAGCTCCAATTCCGCAACGCGGACCGTCAGGAGCTGGAGGCGGAAACACTTCCCGCACACATAATTGTCAGGGACACCGGAAGTGTCCCTGAGTTCCCACATGGTACAGGAGGAGCATATCACGTGACCGAGCTCTCCTGCCATGACTTAACCCTTAGATACACTTAAATTGGCAACAACAATGCTAAAGTTTACTCACTGATATAGAAGAGAGAAAAGAAAAATTACTCATCAATCACCAGACAATCACTTACCCCCTTGGCTGTGACGTCACCTTTCTGTTTCTTTCTACTTCTTTTTTGCCTTCTCCCTGTCGCTGCACCTCCTCTCACCGAACCCGGACTCACGCCTCTCCACACACCTCCTCACGCTGGGCCCGGACTCACACCTCTCCACGCACCTCCTCACGCTGGGCCCGGACTCACACCTCTCCACGCACCTCCTCACGCTGGGCCCGGACTCACACCTCTCCACGCACCTCCTCACGCTGGGCCCGGACTCACACCTCTCCACGCACCTCCTCACGCTGGGCCCGGACTCACACCTCTCCACGCACCTCCTCTCACCGACCCCGGACTCAGACCTCTCCACGCACCTCCTCACGCTGGGCCCGGACTCACACCTCTCCACACACCTCCTCACGCTGGGCCCGGACTCACACCTCTCCACGCACCTCCTCACGCTGGGCCCGGACTCACACCTCTCCACGCACCTCCTCACGCTGGGCCCGGACTCACACCTCTCCACGCACCTCCTCACGCTGGGCCCGGACTCACACCTCTCCACGCACCTCCTCACGCTGGGCCCGGACTCACACCTCTCCACGCACCTCCTCACGCTGGGCCCGGACTCACACCTCTCCACACACCTCCTCACGCTGGGCCCGGACTCACACCTCTCCACACACCTCCTCACGCTGGGCCCGGACTCACACCTCTCCATGCACCTCCTCGACACTGGGCCCGGACTCACACCTCTCCACGCACCTCCTCGACGCTGGGCCCGGACTCACACCTCTCCACGCACCTCCTCGACGCTGGGCCCGGACTCACGCCTCTCCACGCACCTCCTCGACGCTGGGCCCGGACTCACACCTCTCCACACACCTCCTCGACACTGGGCCCGGACTCACACCTCTCCACACACCTCCTCTTGCCGACCCCGGACTCACACCTCTCCACGCACCTCCTCGCTGGGCCCAGACTCACACCTCTCCACACACCTCCTCGACGCTGGGCCCGGACTCACACCTCTCCACACACCTCCTCGACGCTGGGCCCGGACTCACACCTCTCCACACACCTCCTCACGCTGGGCCCGGACTCACACCTCTCCACGCACCTCCTCGACGCTGGGCCCGGACTCACACCTCTCCACACACCTCCTCATGCTGGGCCCGGACTCACATCTCTCCACACACCTCCTCACGCTGGGCCCGGACTCACACCTCTCCACGCACCTCCTCGACGCTGGGCCCGGACTCACACCTCTCCACGCACCTCCTCTCGCCGACCCCGGACTCACACCTCTCCACGCACCTCCTCGACGCTGGGCCCGGACTCACACCTCTCCACGCACCTCCTCACGCTGGGCCCGGACTCACACCTCTCCACACACATCCTCACGCTGGGCCCGGACTCACACCTCTCCACGCACCTCCTCACGTTGGGCCCGGACTCACACCTCCCCACGCACCTCCTCGACGCTGGGCCCGGACTCACGCTTCTCCACACACCTCCTCACGCTGGGCCCGGACTCACACCTCTCCACGCACCTCCTCACGCTGGGCCCGGACTCACGCCTCTCCACACACCTCCTCACACTGGGCCCGGACTCACACCTCTCCACGCACCTCCTCGACGCTGGGCCCGGACTCACACCTCTCCACGCACCTCCTCGACGCTGGGCCCGGACTCACACCTCTCCACGCACCTCCTCGACGCTGGGCCCGGACTCACACCTCTCCACACACCTCCTCGACGCTGGGCCCGGACTCACACCTCTCCACGCACCTCCTCGACGCTGGGCCCGGACTCACACCTCTCCACGCACCTCCTCAACGCTGGGCCCGGACTCACACCTCTCCACGCACCTCCTCACGCTGGGCCCGGACTCACACCTCTCCACACACCTCCTCACGTTGGGCCCGGACTCACACCTCTCCACACACCTCCTCACGTTGGGCCCGGACTCACACCTCTCCACGCACCTCCTCACGCTGGGCCCGGACTCACACCTCTCCACACACCTCCTCACGCTGGGCCCGGACTCACACCTCTCCACGCACCTCCTCTCGCCGACCCCGGACTCACACCTCTCCACACACCTCCTCACGCTGCTCCCGACTCAGCGACGCACCTCCTCGACGCTGACTCGCATTCTGCTCAGTTACCGGATGCGACCCCACTCGCTCACCGCGGTTCCCCCGGCAAAATTGTTCATGAAGAGAGCCCTCAAAACCAGGCTCTCCATAGTCCGCCCGGATTTAAAGGATCACGTGAAACCCGGTGACACCGGCAGAACATGTAACACGATCGCGCGGCTGTTTCACGTGACATTGATGTTAATGACCCTGTGTTTGTCCTGAATTACGGTCATGGTCCCAAGTGGGTTGCTGGCACAGTTTTGGCCAAGGAAGGGAATAGGGTGTTTACAATCAAACTGTTAAATGGCCAAACCTGCAGAAAGCATTTAGATCAGACCAAATTGCGATTTACTGACAACCAGGAATGACTTGAAGAGGACATCACCATCGACGATCCACCAACACACACCCAACCAGCAATTAACCTCGCTGTCAATCACGAGGATGAACCCACTGTTCCTGACAGTCCGGTCAGACCAGCCGCGGTGTAATGCAGCAATGGTCTGGCCAACTCACACACGCCAGGGTTTGAACTTAGACAATCAACCAGCGAAGGGCTCCGGATCGCCTTAACTTGTAAATAACTTGTACTGAAGACTTTGGGGGGAGTGATGTTATGTATGTAACTATGTAATACTTGCCACCAGAGGGCGCGACTGTTGGAATCCTAATGGCCACCTGTAGACACGTGCAGGGCCAGTATAAAAGGTTGGCTGCCATGTTTTTTAGGCACTCAGGAGTTGTAATAAAGAAGACTAAGATCACACTAAGTTTAGCTCACAGTACTCAGCCTCGTGAAGTTTTTCTATACACAACAGGAGACAATGTTTCTGATGGACTGAGTGATGATCAACGTGACATATGTGTCGTCATCTGTGAACAAGTCAGCACCAGGGTCTGAAGCCGGTGTCCAGCGGCTGAGCATGTCGGCTACGTGGCTGCCACTGCCAGCGATGTACTGTACATCAAAGTTATACTGATTAAGGCGATCTGACCATTGGCTGAGTCGTAGTGGTCTGTGCCCAGATCCAGATGTAGCGAGTAGCGTAGTTAGTGCTTGGTGATCCGTACGGTGGGTAAATTTCCTGCCATCGAGGTAGATGTGCCAGCGTTCACATGCGTAGATGCAAGCAAATGCTTTGTGTTCCCCTGTAGACTATTTACGTTCTGCAGATGAGAGCATGCGAGAGGCAAAGGCGACTGGGTGTTCAAGGCTGTCAATCCATTGCAAGAGCACAGCACCCATGGCGGTGTCTGATGTATCCGTGCTGACGCACAGAGTGGAACTTGGATCAAAGTGCGTGAGGATAGGAGAGGATGTTCTCCTTCAGCATGGTGAATGCCTGAGCAGGGAATCGGTCCATTCCCATGGGATGTCCTTGCACAGCAACTTGTGAAGTGATTCGGCAATGTGCGCGTAGGGCGGGACGAAATTCAGATCGAAGTTGCAAGTGCCGAGAAATGATGAAAGTTCTTTGACTTTGGGAGTCTCCTCCATTCGCTGGATCGTGTCAATGGTGTCAAGCATTGTCTTGACACCTTGTGCTGTGACTCTGCAGCCCAGAAAGTTCATTTCTCCAAAAGCGAATGTAAACTTATTAACATTAAGTGTAATGTTATGTGTAGCAAGTCTAGCCATAACTGCATGAAGTCGCTGGTCATGTTCTTCCATTATCCGTCCATGGACGACGATATCGTCAAGCAGATTGAGGGCTCCCTCTATGCCTGCTAGCATAGTAGTGACAATCTTCTGAAATGCACCTGGTGCAGAAGATAGTCCGTAGGGCATGCGTCAATACTGACACAGACCATCATGCATCGAGGGTCTAGCGAGAAGGACGAACTGAAGGAAATCCTTATTAGTCAGGAAATTCTGTTAGGGAAATTGATGGGATTGAAAGCCGATAAATTCCCAGGGCCTGATAGTCTGCATCCCAGAGTACTGAAGGAAGTGGCCCGAGAAATAGTGGATGCATTGGTGATCATTTTCCAACATTCTATCGACTCTGGATCAGTTCCTATGGATTGGAGGGTAGCTAATGTAACACCACTTTTTAAAAAAGGAAGGAGAGAGAAAACAGGTAATTATAGACTGGTTAGCCGAACATCAGTAGTGGGAAAAATGTTGGAATCAATTATTAAAGAAGAAATAGCAGCGCATTTGGAAAGCAGTGACAGGATCAGTCCAAGTCAGCATGGATTTATGAAAGGGAAATCATGCTTGACAAATCTTCTAGAATTTTTTGAGGACGTAACTGGTAGAGTGGACAAGGGAGAACCAGTGGATGTGGTGTATTTGGACTTTCAAAAGGCTTTTGACAAGGTCCCACACAAGAGATTAGTGTGCAAAATTAAAACCCATGGTATTGGGGGTAATGTACTGACGTGGATAGACAGAAAGCAGAGAGTCGGGATAAACGGGTCCTTTTCAGAATGGCAGGCAGTTAATAGTGGGGTACCGCAGGGCTCAGTGCTGGGACCCCAGCTATTTACAATATACAGTAATGATTTAGATGAAGGAATTGAGTGTAATATCTCCAAGTTTGCAGATGACACTAAACTGGATGTCGGTGTGAACTGTGAGGAGGATGCTTCGAGGCTGCAGTGTGACTTGGACAGGTTAGGTGAGTGGGCAAATGCATGGCAGATGCAGTATAATGTAGATAACTGTGAGGTTATCCACTTTGGTGGCAAAAACATTTGAAGGCAGAATATTTGAATGGTGACAGATTAGGAAAAGGGGAGGTGCAACGAGACCTGGGTGTCATGGTACATCAGTCATTGAAGGTTGGCATGCAGGTACAGCAGGCGGTTAAGAAAGCAAATGGTATGTTGGCCTTCATAGCGAGGGGATTTGAGGACAGGGGCAGGGAGGTGTTGCTACAGTTGTACAGGGCCTTGGTGAGGCCACACCTGGAGTATTGTGTACAGTTTTGGTCTCCTAATCTGAGGAAGGACATTCTTGCTATTGAGGGAGTGCAGCGAAGGTTCACCAGACTGATTCCCGGGATGGCAGGACTGACATATGAAGAAGGACTGGATCGACTAGGCTTATATTCACTTGAATTTAGAAGAATGAGAGGGTCTCTCATAGAAACATATAAAATTCTGATGGGATTGGACAGGTTAGATGCAGGAAGAATGTTCCCGATGTTGGGGAAGTCCAGAACCAGGGGTCACAGTCTAAGGATAAGGGTTAAGCCATTTAGGACCGAGATGAGGAGAAACTTCTTTTTTCAATCCTTTTTTAAAAAGTGGTGTTACATTGGCTATCCTCCAGTCCATAGGAACTGATCCAGAATCGATAGACTGTTGGAAAATGACCACCAATGCATCCACTATTTCTAGTGCTTCCTTAATACTCTGGGATACAGACTATCAGGCCCTGGGGATTTATCGGCCTTCAATCCCATCAATTTCCCTAACACAATTCTCCGTCGAATAAGGACTTTCTTCAGTTCCTCCTTCTCACTCGACCCTCGGTCCCCTAGTATTTCCCCTTTATGTAATAACACTGTACACTGTATACAGCTGAGTAATGCACACCTTGACCACAGGGGGTGAACTTGTGGGAGACACTCCTCACCTGGTCATCCAGGTATATAAAGGGAGATCCCACGGAGGGTCGGCATTTCTTGGACCTGGGAATAAAGGTTCAGGTCACGTAGTGACTTTGTCTGCAGTACATGCCTCGTGTGATTCTATAGTAAGGTGTAAGGACACCACATTTGGCGATGAGAAACGGGAATCAACGACCCACGAGAATGGCCACCGGTAGTACAGAGGAACGGTACTGTGTTGGTGAGGACTGGGACGATTTCGTTGAGAGGCTCTCGCAGAGCTTTGTCACGAAGGACTGGCTGGGAGAGGAAGCGGCTGACAAGCGAAGGGCACATCTACTGACCAGCTGTGGATCCAAGACGTACGCGCTGATGAAAGACCTGCTCGCACCCGAGAAGCAGACAAGTCTTTTGAAGAGCTCAGCACTCTGATCGGTGAGCACCTCAAACTGGCGAGCCGTATACACATGGCCCGGCACCGGTTCTATACACACCGGCGTCGGGAGGGACAAAGCATATCGGACTTCGCTGCAGACCTTCGGCGTTTGGCCAGTCTCTGTAAGTTGTAAAAACAGAGAGTAAAAGCTTTTACAGATATATAAAACAGAAAAGAGTGACTAAAGTAAATCTTGGTCCCTTAGAAGATGAGAAGGGGGATTTAATAATGGGAAATGTGGAAATGGCTGAGACCTTAAACAATTATTTTGCTTCAGTCTTCACAGTGGAAGACACAAAAACCATGCCAAAAATTGCTGGTCACGGGAATGTGGGAAGGGAGGACCTTGAGACAATCACTATCACTAGGGGGGTAGTGCTGGACAGGCTAATGGGACTCAAGGTAGACAAGTCCCCTGGTCCTGATGAAATGGATCCCAGGGTATTAGGACAGATTAGGAAAAGGGGAGGTGCAACGAGACCTGGGTGTCATGGTACATCAGTCATTGATGGTTGGCATGCAGGTACAGCAGGCGGTTAAGAAAGCAAATGGTATGTTGGCCTTCATAGCGAGGGGATTTGAGTACAGGGGCAGGGAGGTGTTGCTACAGTTGTACAGGGTCTTGCTGAGGCCACACCTGGAATATTGTGTACAGTTTTGGTCTTCTAATCTGAGGAAGGACATTCTTGCTATTGAGGGAGTGCAGCGAAGGTTCACCAGACTGATTCCCGGGATGGCAGGACTGACATATGAAGAAGGACTGGATCGACTAGGCTTATATTCACTTGAATTTAGAAGAATGAGAGGGTCTCTCATAGAAACATATAAAATTCTGATGGGATTGGACAGGTTAGATGCAGGAAGAATGTTCCCGATGTTGGGGAAGTCCAGAACCAGGGGTCACAGTCTAAGGATAAGGGTTAAGCCATTTAGGACCGAGATGAGGAGAAACTTCTTCACCCAGAGAGTGGTGAACCTGTGGAATTCCCGACCGCAGAGAGATGTTGAGGCCAGTTCATTAGATATATTCAAAAGGGAGTTAGATGTGGCCCTTATGGCTAAAGGGATCAAGGGGTATGGAGGGAAAGCAGGAAAGGGTACTGAGGGAATGATCAGCCATGATCTTATTGAATGGTGGTGCAGGCTCGAAGGGCCGAATGGCCTTCTCCTGCACCTAGTTTCGATGTTTCTATGTTTCTACGAATGCCGTGTGTAGTTTGCTGTTCTCCCCTAGGGGTATTTATGGGTAACTGCGGCGCATTTCGAGTTTCGTAAAGACTATTGAGCTGTGGAATTCTGAAGACAGTTCGTCGCCAGAAGGAAAAGGGTACTTGTCGGTGATGATCATCATAGGCAGTCCCTCGGAATCGAGGAAGACTTGCTTCTACTCCTGAAGTGAGTTTTCTGGTGGCTGAACAGTCCAATATGAGAGCCACAGACTCTTTTACAGGTGGGACAGATAGTCGTTGAGGGAAAGGGTGGGTGGGGAATCTGGTTTGCCGCACGCTCCTTCCGCTGCCTGTGCTTGGTTTCTGCATGCTCTCGGCGACGAGACTCGAGGTGCTCAGCGCCCTCCCGGATGCAATTCCTCCACTTAGGGCGTGCTGTCAATGTTTACCTCATGGTCCTTGAATTTGCCCGAACCAATGTGTGAAATGTCACAAACGGTGCAAACCATACTGGGCTCATCACTATCGGGGTTGTCCACATCTCGAATATGCTGCGATGAGCGACAGACACGAGCAAAATGGTTCATTTTACCACATGCAGAGCATTTCTTACCATGTGCAGGGCAGTTAGGGCTCTTTGCTGAGTGTGATTTGTCCCCACAGTTAAAGGAAGTTAAGCCCGCGATCAGTAGTGGGTAGCATATTACTAGCTCTGGGTCTCTGCTGTGATTTCCGCTTTGGATGAACACCTTGCACATGGACTGTAGCTGCAGTCTGCTGCACATGGGGAATAGGGGATCTGATCGCTTTTGAATCGGAAAGCGCTGATTCAATTTGGATGGCAAATTAGTTGCTTTGTCCAATGACAATTTATCAACCACCATTAGCAAGCGTTCCAAAATGCGGGGAATCGTTGTTTTCTCAATAATTTGATCCCTGATCATTTCCTCTGTGAGTGCTCCAAAATTACATGTAGCGGCCAGTTCAGTTAATGAAACGATGTACTGTTTGATTGGTTCACCGTTCCCTTGCCCCCTTTGAGGAAATTTGTATCTCTCCATCATGATACTTTTCTTTGGCCCAAAATATTTCTCAAGGGCGCTTTCCGTTTTGTCGTAGGACTCCGTGTCTTCGATTTGGCCAAAGATGCGTTGGCCTTCGATGCCGAGGCAGTGGATAAGTATTGCACAGCGATGAGCTGGTGTTACGTTGTCGCTGTCTAACCCACTCACCGTGATGTACATAAAAAAGCTTTTTATCCATCTCAGCAATGGGATTGTAGGGTCCCCGGGTGTGGGGAGGAAAGGTGGGGGGGGGTCGGGGCGGGAGGACAGTTAATTTGAGTCATCCTCATTGCCAAATTATGTTGTGTACGCATAAATAACTGCCAAACTGAGCCAGGAGAAATCTAACTTAACTTAGCTGTGCTTTTATACAACCCAAAATGGTGCCCCAAACCAGCATGAACCAGAATGAGTGCAGCAACTGTGAATAGCTCCCCCAGAGTCCTAATGCCCATCCTTTGAGCTGTAACAAATAGAGTATGAACACCAGCTCTTTGAAGGAGCGATCCAATTAGTTCCCACTCCTCCCTGCTCTTTCCTTGGACATGCAACTGTTTGCTTTTCAAATTATATACCCAATTCTCTTTCTAAAGTTACTATTAAATATACTTCCACCAAACTTCCAGGCCCTGCATTCCAGATCATAACAACTCAATGCATTAAAAAAATCTCCTCATCTCATGGAACATACACAATTCTTACAGGGAGTGACAGGGTAGATGCAGGGAGGATGTTCCCCCCGGGGCTGGGGAGTCTAGAACCAGGGGTCACAGTCTCAGGATAAGGGGTCGGCCATTTAGGATGGAGCTGAGGAGGAATTTCTTCCCTCAGAGGGTGGTGAATCTTTGGAATTCTCTGCCCCAGAGGGCTGTGGAGGCTCAGTCATTGAGTATATTCAAGGCTGAGATCGATAGATTGTTGGATATTAAGGGAATCGAGGGATATGGGGATCGGGCGAGAAAGTGGAGTTGAGGTCGAAGATCAGCCGTGATCTTATTGAATGGTGGAGCAGGCTCGAGGGGCCAATAGCTGAGCAGGCTCGAGGGGCCAATGGCGGAGCAGGCTCGAGGGGCCAATGGCTGACTCCTGCTCTTAATTCTTGTGTTTTATTTTTCCTCTCAGGTACCTTTATATTTCAAATAGTTTGCCTCCCTAATATGGACTTTGCAGGAAGTTAAGTTAAGAGAAGGAACTAAGTAATTGGTCCAGTAATTAATCTCTGAAAACACAAAAATAGTGGCTAGAGATTTAAATCTTGGGGCTAAACTGTTAATTGAATCTTGCCAGATTGTAGAAAGCTTAATCAGTATTGGTCTGGGTGCCGAAGTGGAGTGTGATCCATACTTACAATCACTTGGTTTCTGCCCTGGTGCCGTGGGAACATACTTACCTTAACTCAAAGGAGCATACCCTCCTCCAGTGAGCTGGGTTAGTGCCTCAGTGCAGTACTGATGGAGACATTAAACAAAAGGTTATATCTACCCTTTAATGTGGATGTAAAAGATCCCACGGCACTATATGAAGAAGAGTAGGGGAGTTCTCCCCGGTGTCCTGGTCAATATTTAACTCTCAACCAACGTCATCTAAACAGATTATCTGGTCATTATTTCATTGCTGCTTGTGGGAACTTGCTGTGTCTCCTGCAGTACAGAGGTGACTACACTTCAAAAGTACTTCATTGGCTGTGGGATCAAGGGATGCAAAGCCAAACAACAGGAAGGCAAATTACCAAATAGTTGGAGACTGACTTTCGCTAATAGTGATCTATTGCTTGTGTATTGGTGGTAGATTTGAGGGCCTGGTCTTCAAACACTCTTTTCCTCAGGCGGCCAAAGGCATCGATGTCGTCATCAATGTCTGCTCTTGTTGATAGAAGACTCCCGAGATAGGGGAAGTGGTCCACGGTGTCCAGGGCCACGCTGTGGATCTTGATGACTGGGGGACAGTGCTGTGTGGTAACAACAGGCTGGTGGAGAACCTTTGTCTTGCTTAGTGATACCCGCCCTCCTGTATGGCTCAGAAACATGGCCATGTACAGTAGACACCTCAAGTCGCTGGAGAAATACCACCAACGATATCTCCGCAAGATCCTGCAAATCCCCTGGGAGGACAGACGCACCAACGTTAGTGTCCTCGACCAGGCCAACATCCCCAGCATCGAAGCACTGACCACACTCGACCAGCTCTGCTGGGCAGGCCACATTGTTCACATGCCAGACATGAGACTCCCAAAACAAGCGCTCTACTCGGAACTCCTTCACGGTAAACGGGCCAAAGGTGGGCAGCGGAAACGTTACAAGGACACCCTCAAAGCCTCCCTGATAAAGTGCAACATCCCCACCGACACCTGGGAGTCCCTGGCCAAAGACCGCCGTAAGTGGAGGAAGTGCATCCGGGAGGGCGCTGAGCCGTTGGTGAGGCCTATAAAAGGCACAGCAGGGAGTCCTGGGTCCAGCGTCGGCGGCAGTCTGGAGCAGCGTCGAGGAGGTCCGTTGGTGAGGCCTATAAAAGGCGTGACTTGTGCAGCTACAGGGAGAAGGCAAAAAAGAAGTGGAAAGAAACAGAAAGGTGACGTCACAGCCAAGGGGGTAAGTGATTGGCTGGAGATTGGTGAGTAGTTTTTCTTTTTTCTCTGATATAACAGTGAGTAAACTTTAGCATTGTTGTTGCCTATCTAAGGGTTAAGTCATGGCAGGAGAGCTCGGTCACGTGTTATGCTCCTCCTGTATCATGTGGGAACTCAGGGACGCCTCCAGTGTCCCTGACGACTACGTGTGCAGGAAGTGTGTCTGCCTCCAGCTCCTGACAAACCGCGTTGCGGAGTTGGAGCTGAGGGTGGATTCACTCTGGAGCATCCACGATGCTGACAATGACGTGAGTAGCACGTGTAGCGAGTTGGTCTTACCGCAGATAAAGGGTCCACAGCCAGATAGGGAATGGAAGACCAGCAGGAAGAGCAGTGCAAGGAAGGCAGTGCAGGGATCCCCTGCGGTCATCCCCCTGCAAAACAGATACACCATTTTGAGTACTGTTGAGGGGGATGACTCATCAGGGGAGGGCAGCAGCAGCCAAGTTCATGGCACCGTGGCTGGCTCTGTTGCACAGGAGGGCAGGAAAAAGAGTGGGAGAGCGATAGTGATAGGGGATTCAATTGTAAGGGGAATAGATAGGCGTTTCTGCGGCCGCAATCGAGACTCAAGGATGGTATGTTGCCTCCCTGGTGCAAGGGTCAAGGATGTCTCGGAGCGGGTGCAGGACATTCTAAAAAGGGAGGGAGATCAGCCAGTTGTCGTGGTGCACATTGGTACCAACGACATAGGTAAAAAAAGGGATGAGGTCCTACGAAACAAATTTAAGGAGCTCAGAGCTAAATTAAAAAGTAGGACCTCAAAAGTAGTAATCTCGGGATTGCTACCAGTGCCACGTGCTAGTCAGAGTACGAATCGCAGGATAGCGCAGATGAATACGTGGCTTGAGCAATGGTGCAGCAGGGAGGGATTCAAATTCCTGGGGCATTGGAACCGGTTCTGGGGGAGGTGGGACCAGTACAAACCAGACGGTCTGCACCTGGGCAGGACCGGAACCAATGTCCTAGGGGGAGTGTTTGCTCGTGCTGTTGGGGAGGAGTTAAACTAATATGGCAGGGGGATGGGAACCAATGCAGGGAGACACAGGGAAACAAAAAGGAGACAAAAGCAAAAGACAGAAAGGAGATGAGGAAAAGTGGAGGGCAGAGAAACCCAAGGCAAAGAACAAAAAGTGCTACTGTACAGAAAAATTCTAAAAGGACAAAGGGTGTTAAAAAAACAAGCCCGAAGGCTTTGTGTCTTAATGCAACGAGTATCCGTAATAAGGTGGATGAATTAACTGTGTAAATAGATGTTAACAAATATGATGTGATTGGGATTACAGAGACGTGGCCCCAGGATGATCAGGGCTGGGAATTCAACATCCAGGGGTGTTCAACATTCAGGAAGGATAGAATAAAAGGAAAAGGAGGTGGGGTAGCATTGCTGGTTAAAGAGGAGATTAATGCAATAGTTAGGAAGGACATTAGCTTGGATGATGTGGAATCTATATGGGTAGAGCTGCAGAACACCAAAGGGCAAAGAACGTTAGTGGGAGTTGTGTACAGACCTCCAAACAGTAGTAGTGATGTTGGGGAGGGCATCAAACAGGAAATTAGGGGTGCATGCAATAAGGGTGCAGCAGTTATAATGGGTGACTTTAATATGCACATAGATTGGGCTAACCAAACTGGAAGCAATACAGTGGAGGAGGATTTCCTGGAGTGCATAAGGGATGGTTTTCTCGACCAATATGTCGAGGAACCAACTCGGGGGAGGCCATCTTAGACTGGGTATTGTGTAATGAGAGAGGATTAATTTGCAATCTCGTTGTGTGATGCCCTTGGGGAAGAGTGACCATAATATGGTGGAATTCTGCATTAGGATGGAGAATGAAACAGTTAATTCAGAGACCATGGTCCAGAACTTAAAGAAGGCTAACTTTGAAGGTATGAGGCGTGAATTGGCTAGGATAGATTGGCGAATGGTACATAAGGGGTTGATTGTGGATGGGCAATGGCAGACATTTAGAGATCGCATGGATGAACTACAACAATTGTTCATTCCAGTCTGGCGTAAAAATAAAAAAGGGAAGGTGGCTCAACCGTGGCTATCAAGGGAAATCAGGGATAGTATTAAAGCCAAGGAAGTGGCATACAAATTGGCCAGAAATAGCAGCGAACCCGGGGACTGGGTGAAATTTAGAACTCAGCAGAGGAGGACAAATGGTTTGATTCGGGCAGGGAAAATGGAATACGAGAAGAAGCTTGCAGGGAACATTAAGACGGATTGCAAAAGTTTCTATAGATATGTAAAGAGAAAAAGATTAGTAAAGACAAACGTAGGTTCCCTGCAGTCAGAATCAGGGGAAGTCATAACGGGGAACAAAGAAATGGCGGACCAATTGAACAAGTACTTTGGTTCGGTATTCACTCAGGAGGACACAAACAACTTTCCGGACATAAAAGGGGTCAGAGGGTCTAGTAAGGAGGAGGAACTGAGGGAAACCCTTATTAGTTGGGAAATTGTGTTGGGGAAATTGATGGGATTGAAGGCCGATAAATCCCCAGGGCCTGATGGACTGCATCCCAGAGTACTTAAGGGGGTGGTCTTGGAAATAGCGGATGCATTGACAGTCATTTTCCAACATTCCATTGACTCTGGATCAGTTCCTATCGAGTGGAGGGTAGCCAATGTTACCCCACTTTTTAAAAAAGGAGGGAGAGAGAAAACAGGGAATTATAGACCGGTCAGCCTGACCTCAGTAGAGGGTAAAATGATGGAATCAATTATTAAGGATGTCATAGCAGTGCATTTGGAAAGAGGTGACATGATAGGTCCAAGTCAGCATGGATTTGTGAAAGGGAAATCATGCTTGACAAATCTTCTGGAATTTTTTGAGGATGTTTCCAGTAGAGTGGACAAGGGAGAACCAGTTGATGTGGTATATTTGGACTTTCAGAAGGCTTTCGACAAGGTCCCACACAAGAGATTAATGTGCAAAGTTAAAGCACATGGGATTGGGGGTAGTGTGCTGACGTGGATTGAGAACTGGTTGGCAGACAGGAAGCAAAGAGTAGGAGTAAATGGGTACTTTTCAGAATGGCAGGCAGTGACTAGTGGGGTACCGCAAGGTTCTGTGCTGGGGCCCCAGCTGTTTACATTGTACATTAATGATTTAGACGAGGGGATTAAATGTAGTATCTCCAAATTTGCGAATGACACTAAGTTGGGTGGCAGTGTGAGCTGCGAGGAGGATGCTATGAGGCTGCAGAGTGACTTGGATAGGTTAGGTGAGTGGGCAAATGCTTGGCAGATGAAGTATAATGTGGATAAATGTGAGGTTCTCCACTTTGGTGGTAAAAACAGAGAGACAGACTATTATCTGAATGGTGACAGATTAGGAAAAGGGGAGGTGCAACGAGACCTGGGTGTCATGGTACATCAGTCATTGAAGGTTGGCATGCAGGTACAGCAGGCGGTTAAGAAAGTAAATGGCATGTTGGCCTTCATAGCGAGGGAATTTGAGTACAGGGGCAGGGAGGTGTTACTACAGTTGTACAGGGCCTTGGTGAGGCCACACCTGGAGTATTGTGTACAGTTTTGGTCTCCTAACCTGAGGAAGGACATTCTTGCTATTGAGGGAGTGCAGCGAAGGTTCACCAGACTGATTCCCGGGATGGCGGGACTGACCTATCAAGAAAGACTGGATCAACTGGACTTGTATTCACTGGAGTTCAGAAGAATGAGAGGGGACCTCATAGAAACGTTTAAAATTCTGACGGGTTTGGACAGGTTAGATGCAGGGTGAATGTTCCCAATGTTGGGGAAGTCCAGAACCAGGGGTCACAGTCTAAGGAAAAGGGGTAAGCCATTTAGGACCGAGATGAGGAGAAACTTCTTCACCCAGAGAGTGGTGAAGCTGTGGAATTCTCTACCACAGAAAGTTGTTGAGGCCAATTCACTAAATATATTCAAAAAGGAGTTAGATGAAGTCCTTACTACTAGGGGGATCAAGGGGTATGGCGAGAAAGCAGGAATGGAGTACTGAAGTTGAATGTTCAGCCATGAACTCATTGAATGGCGGTGCAGGCTAGAAGGGCCGAATGGCCTACTCCTGCACCTAGTTTCTATGTTTCTATGTTTCTCTGTCTCGTCGCCGAGAGCATGCAGAAACCAAGCGCAGGCAGCGGAAGGAGCGTGCGGAAAACCAGTCCCACCCTCCCTTCCCTCAACCACTGTCTGTCCCACCTGTGACAGGGACTGTGGTTCCCGTATTGGACTGTTCAGTCACCGAAGGACTCATGTTAAGAGTGGAAGCAAGTCTTCCTCGATTCCGAGAGACTGCCTATGATAATGATGATGATGATGATGATGCTTGTGTATTGAAGCACTTGATATCGAGGTAAATAAAGAAAGCGAGAAAGAAATCAAACCCCAAAGCGCTTTACAGCCAGTGATATACTTCAGAAGTGTAGTCACTGGAGAGGCGGCAGCCAATTTGTACGCAGGCAGCTTCCACACAGAGCAATGAGATAAATGGGCAGGCGTTTCATTTCAGTGATTGAGGGATACTAGGGAGAATTGCCCTGCTCGTCTTCAAAGTAATACTGTGGGATCTTTTATGTCCAACTGAGAGAGCAGACGAGGCCTTGGTTTAACAACGCATCTGAAAGACGGCACCTCCGACAGTGCGGCACTCCCTCAGCACTGCACTGGGGAATGTCGGCCTAAATTAGGTGCTCACATCTCCAGAGTAGGACTTGAACCCACAACCTTCTGACTGGGAGGTAGAGGGTGCTGGCCACGGAGCCATTGCTGACAGTGAGAAAGGATCCCCCCCACCGCCCCAAAGTCTTACTGGGATCATAGGTTTAGTCTTTCAGGTGGTCGACGCTCCCTCGTGGAGTGCCACAGTTGGGGCTCTGGTTTTGGACACTGATGTGAGTGTCTGTCACCTGTGGTGATTCCGGCCTGTCCGGGCTGACCGCAAGGACTGTGCATTCTTCTGATTGCTCTTGTTGCTCCTTCGCTGGCGGTGTTGTGAGCTCCATCTCATGGTCTTCTTCAGGTTCATCCGTGTCGATGCTGAACCTTTTTTTTACTTGGTCCAGATGCTTACGGTATATCTGACCATTGTTGAGTTTTGCCACAATGACCCTATTCCCCTCTTTGTCAATTACAGTACCTTCAAGCCATTTGGGCCCCATGGTGTGATTGAGGACGAATACAGGATCATTTATTTCTATATATCTCCCCCTCGAATTACGGTCATGGTACGCATTTTGTGACTTGCGCTTGTCCTCAACTATGTCGGTCAGGACTGGGTGAATGAGGGACAACCAAGTTTTGAGTGTCTGTTTCATTAGTAGCTCTGCGGGCGGGACCCCCGTGAGTGAGTGCGGTCAGGATCTATAGGCCAGCAGGAGATGCGATAGGCGGCATTGTAGGGAGGGTCCTTGAATCCTGAGAATATCTTGCTTAATGATTTGGACCGCACGTTCCGCCTGGCCACTGGAGGCCGGCTTGAACGTCGGATTCCTGACGTGGTTGATGCCATTGCCCGACATAAACTCCCAGAATTCGTAGCTCGTGAAACACGGGCCGTTATCACTAACCAGGATGTCTGGCAAGCCATGTGTTGCAAAGATCGCATGTAGGCTTTCCACGGTGGTAGATAACATGCATGAATTCAGAATGATGCACTCGATCCATTTCGAGTACGCATCTACCAAACTAAGGAACATCTTTCCCATGAACGGGTCCGCGTAGTCAACATGAATGCGTGACCATGGCCTGGTGGGCCCGGGCCACAGGCTGAGCGGGGCCTCCCTGGGGGCATTACCCAGCTGGGCACACGTCGTGCACCTGTGAACACAGTGTTCCAGGTCTGAATCAATTCCAGGCCACCAAACATGTGACCGGGCAATGGCCTTCATCAGCACAATGCCTGGGTGCTCGCTGTGGAGTTCCCTGATGAATGCCTCCCTGCCCTTCTGGGGCATAACTACCCGGCTGCCCCATAGTGGGCAGTCGGCTTGGATAGAGAGCTCATCCATCCGTCTGTGGAACGGTCTGACCTCCTCAGGGCATGCTCCATGTGCGGGCGCCCAATCCCCAGTCAGGACACATTTCTTAATCAGGGAGAGGAGGGGATCTCCGTTTGTCCAGATTTTGATCTGGCGGGCTGTGATGGGGGAGCCTGCGCTGTCAAAGGCATCGACAGCCATAACCATCTCAGCGCTTTGCTCCGCTGCCCCCTCAGTGGTGGCCAGTGGAAGCCTGCTGAGTGCGTCAGCGCAATTTTCAGTGCCGGGCCGGTGCCGTATAGTGTAGTCATAAGCAGCCAGCGTGAGAGCCCATCGTTGTATGCGAGCTGATGCGTTGGCATTGATAACCTTGCTGTCTGACAACAGTGATGTTAATGGCTTGTGTTCAATCTCTAATTCAAACTTCCGACCAAAGAGGTACTGATGCATTTTTTTTACACCATAGACACATGCAAGCGCTTCCTTCTTGACCATCCCATATCCCCGTTCTGCTTGAGAGAGTGACCTGGAGGAATAAGCCACAGGTTATAGTTGACTCTCAGCATTGCCCTGCTGCAACACGCACCCAACCCCATAGGACGATGCATCACATGTCAGAACCAAGTTTTTACATTTACAGGGATCATACAGGGTCAACAATTTGTTAGAACAAAGTAGGTTTTGCGCCTGATCAAAAGCCCGTTCCTGACAGTCCCCCCAAAACCAATCGCAACCCTTACGCAGGAGTGCGTGCAGCGGCTCCAACAACGTGCTCAAGTTCAGCAGAAAGTTCCCGAAAGAGTTCAACAGTCCCAGGAATGAACGCAACTCCGATGTGTTGCAGGGCCTGGGTGCCTCGTCGAATCACCTCTGTTTTGGATTCGGTGGGCCGAATCCCATCTGCAGCAACCCTCCTACCCAGGAACTCACCTCAGGAGCTAAAAACACACATTTAGACTTCTTGAGTCGCAGGCCTACCCGGTCCAGTCAGCGTAGCATGTCCTCCAGGTTGTGGAGGTGTTCCTCGGTGTCACGACCCGTGATGAGAATACGATCGTTCCAGGAATGGGTTTAAGCAGGCTTTCCATATTTCTTTGAAAAATCACAGCTGCTGATCGAATGCCAAATGGGCACCTGTTATACACAAACAGTCCCTTGTGCGTGGTGATGGTGGTCAGTAGTTTAGATTCGTCGTCCAGTTCCTGGGTCATATAGGCTGAAGTGAGGTCCAACTTGGTGAACAGCTTGCCGCCTGCCAGCGTGGCGAAGAGGTCCTCCGCTCTCGGGAGCGGGTATTGATCTTGTTGGGACACCCGATTGATGGTGGCCTTGTAGTCGCCACAGATTTTGACAGAGCCATCTGCTTTTAGGACGGGAACGATGGGACTCGCCCAGTCGCTGAAATCAACAGGCAAGATGATGTCCTCTCTCAACAGCCAGTCCAATTCGCTCTTGATCTTTTCCCGCATCACATACGGCACCACTCTGGCTTTGTGGTGCACTGGCCTGGCGTCCGGGGTGATGTGTATCACTACTTTAGTGTCTTTGAAAGTCCCGACACCAGGTTGAAATAGTGAATCGAATTGTTGTAGGACTTGTGAGCACGAACTTCGCTCCACCGAGGACATTGCGTGAACATCCCCCCATTTCCAGTTCATCTCGGCTAACCAGCTCCTCCCCAACATTGCGGGACCATTGCCCGGGACAATCCAGAGCGGCAGCCGATTCACTAACCCATTGTGTGTGACAGCCAACATTGCACTGCCTAGCACCGGAATGATTTCTTTAGTGTAAGTCCGTAATTGTGTCTCAATACGTTCTAGTTTGGGTCTACTGGCTTTAAATGGCCATAGCTTCTCAAATTGCTGAATGCCCATGAGTGACTGGCTGGCCCCAGTGTCCAGCTCCATGCATACTGAGATACCGTTTAATAAAATCCTCATCATCATTGGTGGTGTTTTGGTGTATGAACTGTGAATATTCGCCACATGGACCCGCTGAACCTCGGCGTCCATTGATTTGCCCCAAAAGTCATCCTGCCTCAAAGAACCCTCTTCTGGTCCATCCGCCTCATATATTAGTCTGGTAGCAGACTTCCTGCACATTCGAGCTAAGTGGCCACTGAGATTGCAGTTACTGCAGACAAACTTTTGAAATTTGCAAGATCTAGCTGAGTGTTTTCCCCCACACCTCCAGCATGAGTTAAAGTTTCCATTGTTGGGAACAAAGGGACTATGGCCAGGAATTCCGCGCTGACTGTCCCTTTGACTGCTCTCAAGTACTCTATTAGTGGGTGTCAATGGCCCCATCCCGGGCCGCATTGTCCACTGTGATGGCGTGAATGTCCGTTCAGCCTGCCAGTGTCTCTGTTGAAGTCCTACTCTGGGGTCTATTGCTGCCTGGGGAGTGTCGGACTGCCCCTGCCTGCCTGCGGGGCTCTGAGTCGCATTGATGATGTTGACTCCCTGATCCATCGCTGCGTTAGAGGCAGAATTGCGCGCGTATATTATTTTCATCTCTTCCTCCCCCGCCATGAAAGTTTGAGCCATCAACGCCGTCGCTTCCAAGGTCAAATCCTTGGTCTCAATTAATTTGTGTAAAATTCCCGCATGACCGATACCCTCGATAAAGAAGTCCCTTAGCATCTCCCCACTGCAGACGTCTGTGAACTTACAGAGGTTGGCCAAACGCCGGAGGTCCGCTACGAAGTCCGGTCTGCTCTGTCCTTCACGACGTTGGTGGGTGTAGAATCTGTGTAGGGCCATATGTATCTGCTCGCCGGTTTGAGGTGCTCCTCGATCAATTTGCTAAGTTTTTCAAAGGTTTTGTCCGCCGGCTTTTTGGATGCTGTTAAGTCCTTCATGAGCGCGTAAGTCTTTGGTCCGCAGCTGGTCAGGAGATGAGCCCTTCACTTGTCGGCCGCTGCATCCCCCAGACATTCTTTCATAACGAAGCTTTGCTGAAGCCTCTCGACAAAATCGTCCCAGTCTTCCCCAACAAAGTACCGTTCCTCTGTGCTGCCGGTGGCCATTCTCTTGGTCGTGAATTCCCATTTCTCGTCGCCAATGTAAAGTCCTTACTCTACAGTATAAAACCACACGAGCCACATCCTGGAAGCAAGTTCACTCTGTGACCTTAACTCTTTATTCACAGGACTCCAAAGATGATGACCCTGCTTGGGACCTCCCTTTTTATACCTGGGAGATCAGGTAAGTGGTGTCTCCCACAAGTTCACCCCTTGTGGTCAAGGTGTGCATCTAGGTTGAGTGTATCCAGTAATACAGTGGTGTTACATACATGACAGTATCGATGTATTTAAGGGGAGGCTGGACAAACATATGGGGGAGAAGGGAATAGAGGGTCATGCCGATACATTTAGATGAGGAAAGACGGGAGGAGGCTCGAGTGGAGCATAAACGCCGGCCTGGACTGGTTGGGCCCAATGGCCTGTTTCTGGGCTTACTACCCGATGGAATCCGATGATTTAGTTAATGGTTCTCTCTCTGCAGATACTGTTTGCCTCTGCTTCAAACCTGCCACCCTCCCTCCCCTCAAAACTAACCCATAACCCCCTCCAACCTTGCAAACTCCTGCCTCATCTCCAAGCTCCCTTTCCTCTCCAAAGTCCGTCAACGTGTTGTTGCCTCCTAAATCCGTGCCCATCTTTCCCGCAATTCCATGTTGGATTCCCTCCAATCAGGTTTCCCCGAAACGACTCTAATCAAAGTCACAAATAATGTCCTTTGTGACTGTGACAAAGGTAAACTATCCCTTCTCGTCCTTCTCGACCTTTGACACGGTTGTCCACTCCATCCTCCTCCAACGCCTCTCCACCATGGTCCAGCTGGGTGGGACTGCACTCGCCTGGTTCCATTCTTATCCATCTCATCATAGCCCGAGAATCACCTGTACCGGCTTCTCTTCCCCCCCCCACATCGTTACCTCTGGTGTCCCCCGAGGATCTGTCCTTGGCCCCTCCTATTCTTCATCTACATGCTGCCCCTCGGTGACATCATATAAAAAAATGTCAGTTTCCACATGTACGCTGACAGCACCCAGCTCTACCCCTCCACCACTTCCCTCGACCCCTCCTCGGTCTCTAAATTGTCAGACTGCTTGTCCAACATCCAATACCGCGTGAGCAGAAATTCCCTCCAATTAAATATTGGGAAGACGGAGGCCATTGCCTTCGGTCCCCACTACAAACTGCATTCCATTGTGAAGAGGCCAGAGTTCAAGCAGCGCAGAGATCTTGGAATTTTATATCCTTTTATTTACTGTTGATTTGCCGTCGGGGGAAGGGACGCATGAATTGTAAACAGAAGATTAGACCCTGTAATGAAATGACACTATAACTGATCCCAGCAGTTTGAAATATTAGTGTCTATCTGCTCGATATATATCATCATCTGTGAATTCTCTGGCACCGTGTTGTATCAGTGCGCTGCCCTTGGGCAACAAACCATCGGCGGTCAGGCTCAGACGCTAACTGGCTGTATAAATATCTTTAATGAATGGAATTACAGAATACGGGCAGCCACAGAAAAGCATTACATTTGCACAGTACCTGCTGGATAAATCAGAGGATTAGATAGCTGTCAGCTGCAGCAACAGGAGCTGGATGATATATTCCCCCTTCAGTTTTGTTTTATCTCCCGGTTGCCCCCCTCCTCCTCCCCCTCCCCCATCGACAGACGGGAAGCGGATTCCAAGCCAAGGCCGAACATGGGGCGCTTTGCTCGAGAAAACAGAAGGCAGAGAGACAATCTAATAGATGTCTTTAAAACTCTGAGAGGGTTTGATCAGGTTAATGTAGAGAAGATGTGGCGGAAGCTACAACCAGGGTCGTCAATATAAGATCGTCACTAATACATCCAACAGGAAATTCAGGAGAAACCTCTTTATCCAGAGAGTGGTGAGAATGTGGAACCCCAGAGAGGGTCCAACACGGCCGAGAGTGATCCTGCCCTCACCCGAAGTCAACACACTCACACTCACACTCACTCACACACACACACTCACACACACACTCACACACACTCACACACACATGCTCACACTCACACTCACACACACACACACACACTCACACTCACTCACACACACACACTCACACTCACTCACACTCACACACTCACACACACACACACACACTCACACTCACTCACACACACACACTCACACTCACTCACACTCACACACTCACACACACACTCACACACACTCACACACTCACTCACACACACACACACACACTCACACACACTCACACTCACTCACACTCACACACACACACTCACACACACACACACACACTCACACACACATGCTCACACTCACACACACTCACACTCACACACACACACTCACACACACACACACACTCACACACACTCACACTCACTCACACTCACACACACACACTCACACACACACACACACACTCACACACACTCACACACACTCACACTCACTCACACTCACACACACACACTCACACACACACACACACACTCACACACACATGCTCACACTCACACACACACACACTCACACACACACACACTCACACTCACTCACACACACACACTCACACTCACATGCTCACACTCACACACACTCACACTCACACACTCACACTCACTCACACTCACACACTCACACTCACACACACTCACTCACACTCACTCACACACACTCACACACTCACACTCACTCACACACACACACTCACACTCACACACACACACTCACACACACATGCTCACACTCACACACACTCACACTCACTCACACACACACACTCACACTCACACACTCACACTCACTCACACATTCACACTCACACACACTCACACACACATACACTCACACACACACTCACACACACATGCTCACACTCACACTCACTCACACTCACTCACACACACACACTCACACTCACTCACACTCACACACTCACACACACACTCACACACACTCACACACTCACTCACACACACACACACACACTCACACACACTCACACTCACTCACACTCACACACACACACTCACACACACACACACACACTCACACACACATGCTCACACTCACACACACTCACACTCACACACACACACTCACACACACACACACACACTCACACACACTCACACTCACTCACACTCACACACACACACTCACACACACACACACACACTCACACACACTCACACACACTCACACTCACTCACACTCACACACACACACTCACACACACACACACACACTCACACACACATGCTCACACTCACACACACACACTCACACACACACACACACTCACACTCACTCACACACACACACTCACACTCACATGCTCACACTCACACACACTCACACTCACACACTCACACTCACTCACACTCACACACTCACACTCACACACACTCACTCACACTCACTCACACACACTCACACACTCACACTCACTCACACACACACACTCACACTCACACGCACACACTCACACACACATGCTCACACTCACACACACTCACACTCACTCACACACACACACTCACACTCACACACTCACACTCACTCACACATTCACACTCACACACACTCACACACACATACACTCACACACACACTCACACACACATGCTCACACTCACACTCACTCACACTCACTCACACACACACACACACTCACACTCACACACTCACACTCACTCACACACACACTCACACACACATGCTCACACTCACACACACTCACACTCACTCACACTCACTCACACACTCACACACACATGCTCACACTCACACACACTCACACTCACTCATACTCACAATCACTCACACACACTCACACACTCACACACACATGCTCACACACACTCACACTCACTCACACACACACACTCACACACACATGCTCACACTCACACACACTCACACTCACTCACATTCACTCACACACACACATGCTCACACTCACACACACTCACACTCACTCACACTCACAATCACTCACACACACTCACACACTCACACACACATGCTCACACACACTCACACTCACTCACACACACACACTCACACACACATGCTCACACTCACACACACTCACACTCACTCACACTCACTCACACACTCACACACACATGCTCACACTCACACACACTCACACTCACTCACACTCACAATCACTCACACACACTCACACACTCACACACACATGCTCACACACACTCACACTCACTCACACACACACACTCACACACACATGCTCACACTCACACACACTCACACTCACTCACATTCACTCACACACACACACACTCACACTCACACACTCACACTCACTCACACACACACACTCACACACACATGCTCACACTCACACACACTCTCACACACTCACACTCACACACATTATAACACTCACACACACTCACACTCACACTCACTCACACACACTCACACACTCACACTCACACACATTACAACACTCACACACACTCACACTCACTCACACACACTCACACATACACACTCACTCAC